>NC_092766.1:10629968-10722879 GCF_047496795.1 Chiloscyllium punctatum
AGAAACAAAGGCCAGAAGGAAATGCAAACTATGTCAAAGTAGGCCACAAGCATCAAACACTGAGAACCAGGGTGTAAAATAACACAAGCAACGAGAAAACACAGATGATCAGCAATGCAGGTGAGAAAGAATCAATCAGATTCTTGCCAATGAGGGACTGTACAAGAACGTAATGTGTGCACATCATGAGAGGGTCAGCATTCCTGGGCTTTCAGACATGTTTCAGATCCTGGTGAACAATCTGTGAAGAGGAATGAGGCAGCTAGGTCATTGGATGACATTTATTGATTAGGCTTTTCCATCTCCACATCCTTTTGATTTAGCTAGGAACAGCTGCCCACGCTCTGTCAACGTAAATACACACCCGCCCCCACCCCAAGATCAGTAGACCCTGCCTCCCCGTCAATGGAGATCCGATCAGGTCCTGACCCGAAACATTGACTTTCCTGCTCCTCAGAGGCTGTCTGACCTGCTGTGCCTTTCCAGATCCACATTTTATCGACTCCGAGTTCCAGTATCTGCAGTTCCTGCCATCTCCAGGAAAACAAGATACTGGATGCCACCCATTGAGCCAGTCAGAAATGTTGATGGATCAATGTCATTAGAATGGGCACGAGTCCCATTATCACGTCGGAGGGTCAGCGCTGAGGGAGCACGGCGCTGTCGGAGGGTCAGCGCTGAGGGAGCACGGCACTGTCGGAGGGTCAGCGCTGAGGGAGCACGGCGCTGTCGGGTAGTCGTGTCTATAACCTTGTATCATTTAATCACTGCTGATGCTTCATAATGTGAATATTCAATCACTATATTAGTGATTTGTTTTGTTAAATTCTGTGCTTTCTGTTCACAATCAAGGGACTTGAAAAGTGATTTTTTGTTAAAAATAAAAATTTTTCACAAAAAGCATTAATATCCAAGACTGAACAACGACTATTGAAGTGCTAGGAATGAACAATGCGCTCTCTCTGTCCCCCTCAGACCTTGAGCTATGATCCAAACACACAGCGCACTTGTCAGTGTTAATAGATTATGGATATTCATAGCCATTCCATTTCCTCGAGCATAACCCTGCAACTAACTCCACTGAGTTGCCTTCACCCTGACCCTGAGAAATGTGGCAGAGGTAGGTTTGATTGGTACATACTGGGTGAGTATTCGAATAGAGCTGGATCCACACAGGTACTGGGGTCGAAGGGTCAGGGAAGGCACTGGAGGGGACAGAACTGATACAGACAAGACTGGCCAACTGTCATAAGCAATACTGAGAACCTACCGCTTACTGAATATCTCTTCGTTTCCTGCATCAATTGATTGATCCCACCTCGGTCTCTGATTTGCAGGAGGGGGTTCCAAACATTTCCTTTCCTCCTCCTCTCCGCGAGTCAAGAGGGTCTCCAGATTTCATTCCCGAGAGGCCGGGTTTGCATTTTGAAGACACCCCACCGTGTTTCTTCCCCCCCCCGCCCCCCCACCATCCCAACCAACTTTTTCTCTGTCGGTCCCTCAACTGTACCAATCGTAAATTGTGTCTGCTCCATCCTCTCCACCACAATCCAGGGGGTACAATCCTAGCTCGCGTCTGATGCCCCCTCCCTGAAGTTTAACCTTTTTGATTCAGTGATTTTTCTGCCAGGCACTCCTTCGGAGTTCTGGACACCCTGTAGTCGTAGCTGGAACCCAGAATTAACCCAGCCCCACTCCATGGAGATCTAGGCCGGGACTTCGCAAAAGGGGATTTTTGTTTCCTGTGTGTTCTGGTTTCATCCTACACACGCACAGTGGATAAAACATGGATTAATGTAGGTTAGCCATGTTGGGAGTGAAAACAGGAAAGCACATCTTCATCTGAATGAGGATCGATTAGGGAGGGGGGGTAAGAAGGAGATGTAATGATATCCCAAGTGCTCCTTGGTTACAGAAAATAATCATCGTGGTGGGAGGAGGGGAAGGCGAGTCGGGCATTGGTCTCCATACCGAGATACAGGCGCAGGGATGTCTTGCTGCACATGTACAACTGGAGTATTGTGTGTGTGTGTGTGTGGTTTTGGTCTCCTTATCTGAGGAAGGATGTTCTGGTTATGGAGGGAGACCAACAAAGACTGATTTCTGGGAATGGCAGGACTGACGTATGGAGAGAGACCAGATCAGTTCAGATTAGGACATTAATTGGACCAGTTTTGGAATATTGCGTGCAATTCTGATCTGGAAGGATGTTGTGAAACTTGAAAGGGTTCAGAAAGGGGGAGAGGGGAGGAGGGAGTGGTGTATTTACATTGACAGAGAGTGGGCAGCTGTTCCCAGCTAAATCAAGAGGATGTGGGGGATGGAAAGGCCTCATCAATAAATGTCATCCAGTGACCGAGTCGCCTTTTAAAATAATTCAAGAACAAAAAGATACAGCAGATCTAATGACGAGCCATCACAGCACAAAGAACTATTGCACAGCGGGGAGGGGAAAGACAAAGTTGTCCAACAGCACAACAGTGGTGTTTTTTTTTAAAGAGTTGGTCAAGATTCCCAAATCAAGATGGCGGCTCACTTCATGAAGAAGAGTCGGGGGGTGGGGAAGAGAAGGAAAATGATAGGAATAGCCATAACGATATGTAGACTGGGCTTTGATGAAGTGTGGGCGCATCTCCATGTGATTGGAGACCCGCCACCGAGTGATCTTGGCCTCAGGATTCAGCAACATTCCTTCAGGATCGGCCACAGCTGTGAGACTGATTTGCCAACTCGAGCGCCTCACTCAAGAGAGACTCTGTAGTGAGGCAGCCCCTTTTTGGGGATTGAAGGGTGCAACAATTGCCAAGGACATCAAGAAAAGTGGGAAAGCTAGGCTCAGGATGCGGGGAGTGGGGGAGGGGGGTGCAAAACCGAGAAGCAGGAGATAGCGAGAGCATTCTGTCTCTGCAATGGGTGACCCAAAATGGCTGCCTTGTGCAATAAACCATTACCATGGAAGCCATGACAGTGCCGTGCCATCCCATCCTCCCACCATTTTGATACCAGCTCTCACTTCCAAGTCGCAACTTGTTTTGAAATGATCTAGCTATTCTGTAAAACGTACTGACCCCTCAAAATAAAAAGCCAGTCTCCTCATGCTGACAGGAGTTGTCAAGTTTGAGGGGAGGGTCTGACTGGACTCTGAATCTCTTGCCTTCAACTGGAAAAACGGTCTGACGTCAAGACAAATCTACAGCAGGATACAAGGCCTAGTTTGAATCAGTTCAGGAGCCCCGGGTCCTGTTTTCTCATCCTTCTCTCACCCCCGCCCCGAGATGGGTAAATGTTCACGAATGGTGGTGAGAATTGAATCCCACAATGCCTTGGCCAAACAAACATGGACGTCACAAAGATGGTGGCACAGATGAAGCAGATATCAGGTGCTCCAGTCCCCAGCTCTGGTGAACCTCCCCATCCAGGCAAGTGGGCAAACATCTACATCCCACACACGGACACCCACCACCCCCTCCAATCCCTGAGGAAACTACCAAGTGCAATCAGGGAGGTCTCCATTTGTTCCCTTGAGAACAATTCAGGCACCATGGGAGAGTTGGGGGTGGGGGCGGTGCGGTGAGCAAAGCGAGGCCTGCCATGAAAAATGGGTGGGCCGAGCAAAGAGATGTGATCTCATGGTCCACCCTTCCTCCCTGAGTGCCTCTCTACTCCCTCCCCAAGACCTCCTTCCCCTTTCCAAACCGCCAGGCCCAAACTGGCACTCCTCCACCCGCCCAAACATGGTGGAGGGCAGGCACACTGGGTGAGGAGCTTGGCGCTTGCTCACGTGCAGTAAAACATGGAGGGGGGGCTCCAGGAAGAGAGGGTGTTTTCAAAGATGGCTCAGAGGTCTTGGCAGCACAGGGTTTCACATGCAAAGAAAACACAACGAATAAAAAAAAGACCAACACCAGGTCAGGTCAAGGAACAACAGAAAGGATAGAGTACACCAATCCCAGCTCCCATTGTAGGGGTAATGAAACAGGGGCTATATAAATGCATGCCACCCCCCTGCCCCCCCCCCCCCCCAGCCAGCCAGCTCCAAACCCGTTACCTGTGGGAACTGTCTGGAAAGTGAACTCTATGTTGGTGGAGGGGGGTGACAGAGATAGGGAGGGGGTGTATGGGCTGGAGGGGGTGACAGAGATAGGGAGGGGTGTAGGGGACTGGAGGAGGTGACAGTGTTAGGGAGGGGGTGTAGGAGGCTGGAGGGGGTGACAGAGATAGGGAGGAGGTGTAGGGGGTGACAGAGGTAGGGAGGAGGTGTAGGGGCTGGAGGGGGTGACAGAGATAGGGAGGGAGTATAGGGACTGGAGGGGTGACGAGATAGGGAGGGGCTGGAGGAGGTGACAGAGATAGGGAGGAGGTGTAGGGGGCTGGAGGGGGTGACAGAGATAGGGAGGGAGTATAGGGACTGGAGGGGTGACGAGATAGGGAGGGGCTGGAGGAGGTGACAGAGATAGGGAGGAGGTGTAGGGAGCTGGAGGGGGTGACAGATAGGGGGAGTTTGACAGATGTGGGGGTTTAGGGGGCTGGTGAAGGTGACAGATAGGGAGGAGGTGTAGGGAGCTGGAGGGGGGTGACAGATAGGGGGAGTTTGACAGAGGTGGGGGTTTAGGGGGCTGGTGGAGGTGACAGATAGGGAGGAGTAACAGATAGGGAGGGGGTGTAGGGGTATGGAGGAGGTGACAGAAATAGGGAGGGGTGTAGGGGCTGGAGGAGATGACAGAGATAGGGACAGGTTGAAGGGGCTGGAGGAGATGACAGAGACGGGGGGTGTCGGGGGCTGGAGGAGGTGACAGAGATAGGGAGGGGGTGTCAGGGGCTGGAATTGGTGACAGATAGGGAGGGGGTGTAGGGGACTGCGCGAGATAGAGATAGGAAGGGCTGTAGTGTGTTAGAGGGGGTGACAGAGATAGGGAAGGGGTGTAAGGGTGATTGAGATAGAGAGGGGTTGTCAGGCTGGAGGAGGTGACAGATGGATGGTAGGGGCAGGATGAGGTGACAGAGATAGGGAGGGGTGACTGAGACAGGGAGGGGGTGTAGGGGGCCGGAGGCAGTGACAGAGTTAGGAAGAGGGTGTAGGGGCTGGAGGAGGGGACAGAGATAGGGAGGGGGTGGAGGGGCTGTCAGAGATAGGGACAGTGTGTAGGGGCTGGAGGGGCTGTCAGAGATAGGGACAGTGTGTAGGGGCTGGAGGTGACAGAAATGGGGGGTGTAGGGGCTGAAGGAAGTGTCAGAAGTAGGGAGGGGATGTAGGGGCTGGAGGTGACAGAGATAGGGAGGGGGTGTAGGTGGCTGTAGGAGATGACAGAGATAGGGAGGGGGTGAAGGGGGTGATTGAGATGGGGAATGGGGTATCACAGGCTGGAGGAGGTGACAGATGGAGGGTAGAGGCAGGAGGAGGTTACAGAGATAGGGAGAGGATGTAGGGGGCTAGAGGAGGGGACAGAGATAGGGAAAGGGTGTAGGGGGCTGGAGGGAGTAACAGGAATAGGGAGGGGGTGTAGAGGCTGGAGGGGGGTGACAGGAACATGGGGGTGACAGAGATAGGGAGGGGGTGTGGGGGGGCTGGAGGGGGTGACAGAGAATGGGAGGGGGTGTAGGGGCTGGAGGGGGTGATAGGGAGAGGGTGTAGGGGGCTGGAGGGGGTGACAGAGATAGGGAGAGGGTGTAGGGGGCTGGAGGGGGTGACAGAGATAGGGAGAGGGTGTAGGGGGCTGGAGGGGGTGACAGAGATAGGGAGAGGGTGTAGGGGGCTGGAGGGGGTGACAGAGATAGGGAGAGGGTGTAGGGGGCTGGAGGGGGTGACAGAGATAGGGAGGGGGTGTAGGGGGCTGGAGGGGGTGACAGATAGGGAGGGGGTGTAGGGGGTGACAGAGATACGGGTGGGGGTGTAGGGGCTGGAGAGGGTGACAAATAGGGAGGGGGTGTAGGGGCTGAAGAGGGTGACAGAGATAGGGAGGGGGTGATTGAGATGGGGAGGGGGTATCACAGGCTGGAGGAGGTGACAGAGATGGAGGGTAGGGGCTGGAGGAGGTGACAGAGATAGGGAGAGGATGTAGGGGGCTGGAGGAGGGGACAGAGATAGGGAGGGGGTGTAGGGGTCTGGAGGGGGTGACAGAGATAGGGAGGGTGTGTAGGGGCTGGAGGGGGTGACAGGAATAGGGAGGGGGTGTAAGGGCTGGAGGGGGTGACAGGAATAGGGAGGGGATGTAGGGGGCTGGAGGGGGTGACAGAGATAGGGAGGGGCTGGAGGGGGTGACAGAGATAGGGAGGGGGTGACAGGAATAGGGAGGGGGTGTAGGGGCTGGAGGGGGTGACAGGAATAGGGAGGGGATGTAAGGGCTGGAGCTGAGGCGAGACAGCTCAAAAGTTTAATTTCACTGACACCTCATGTGACCTTCCAAACCCATGAGCTCCAGAATAGAGGCAACTTCAGGTTAATGCCTCCAAAGACCCCACAGCGATACGGCTGACTCTCAACTGCTCTCTGGGTAATTTGGGACACTCAATAATTACTCACCTGGCCCTTGACATCTCCTTCCTGTGATTAAATATCAAAAAAGAAAAAAAAGACTCCCTATTGGTGTTCCCATTTGATTTTTTTTCTGGATCATTCTTTCCTGTCTTCCTCTCAAATCGCAGTGGCCATTTTGTTTCCTGCTGACGATAGCTGAGGTGATCTGCCAGAAATCCCGCACTGTTTTTGATTCGGAGTTGAAGATTCCTCTCATATGCCCACTCCGACGGGAAAGGGAAGCAGGTACACAACCCAAAGGCATTTCGGGTAGTGTTATGGTAGGGCGAGTCCTCGTCACCCACCTCCCCACCAACACGCTGGCAATAGCTCAGCTAAACTGGCCTGTCTCACAGGGATGTGTTTGTAACATGAGAAAACCAGGCCCTGCAGGACATGGTTTCTAGGCCCGGAGGAGTGGCAAGAACATATCAAGCGTTAGGGCCTTGAAAAAGAAACGACAAGCTGATTACCTGCTCCCACCAAAAGACATCCACCAACCTCCTTCCCCATTGAACTTCAAAGACAACCCCAGCTCACTTCTTGCAGAGAGGTCAGCAAAGAAGGTTATCTCAGACTACAACGGGATCTTGATCAGATGGGCCAATTGGCTGAGGAGTGGCAGATGGAGTTTAATTTAGATAAATGCGAGGTGCTGCATTTTGGAAAGGCAGATCAGGGCAGGGCTTAATGGTAAGGTCCTAGGGAGTGTTGCTGAACAAAGAGATCTTGGAGGGCAGGTTCATAGCGCCTTGAAAGTGGAGTCACAGGTAGATAGGATACTGAAGAAGGCGTTTGGTATACCTTCCTTCATTGATCAGAGCATTACGTACAGGAGTTTGGAGGTCATGTTTTGGCTGTACAGGTCACTGTTGGAATATTGTGCGCAATTCTGGTCTCCCTCCTATTGGAAGGATGTTGTGAAACTTGAAAGGGTTCAGAAAGGATTGGTTACAAGAAGAGGTTGAACAGGCTGGGGCTGTTTTCCCTGGAGCGTCGGAGGCTGAGGGGTGACCTTATAGAGATTTATAAAATCATGAGGGGCAGGATAGGGTCAGTCGACAAGGTCTTTTCCCTGGGGTGGGGGAGTCCAGAATTAGAGGGCATAGGTTTAGGGTGAGAGGGGAAAGATATAAAAGGCACCTAAGGGGCAACTCTTTCACACAGAGGGTGGTACGTGTATGGAATGAGCTGCCAGGGGAAGTGGTGGAGGCTAGTATGATTGCAACATTTAAAAGGCACCTGGATGGGTATATGAATAGGAAGGGTTTGGAGGGATATGGGGTGGGTGCTGGCAGGTGGAACTAGATTAGATTGGGATATCTGGTTGGCATGGACCGAAGGGTCTGTTTCTGTGCTGTACAGCTCTATGAAAGGGACTGCAAGTCAAAGGAAAAGGGGAGGAGCTCGCCGATGGCTGCCAAGTGTTCCTGGGTGGTGACAGTTGCCACAGCAATGCGGAATGTTCAGCAATCGGCTGGGGTGGTGGTGTGGCTGGGGAGAGGGTGGTGTGGTGAGGGAGAGACAAATCCAAATCCTTCTTGAAAGGACTCAGAGCTCAAGAAAAGATACAGTGTCCATCTCGATCGACCAGTGCTAGAGGCCATTTGGGCCACCGTGACTGTGCTAGCTCTTTCAGAGAGACACCTCCGATTCGTTTCACTCCAACCAGCCCCCTCCTCTGTAAATCATCTCCCCCCACCTCACCTCCTGCTCCCGCCCCCACCTTCCATAGTGTCCGCTCACTCAGCACTGACCCTCCCACTGTGCCCGCTCCCACAATGCTGACACACCAACTGCACCCTCTCTTTCAGTGCTGACCCTCCAACTGCGCCCACTCCCTCAATGTTGACCCTCCCAAAGTGCCTGCTGCCTCAGTGCTGACCCTGCCATAGTCCCTGCTAACTCAGCACTGACCCTCTGACAGTGTCCACTCCCTTAATGTTAACCCTCCCATAGTGCCTGCTCCCTCAACGCTGACCCTCCCATAGTACCCACTCCCTCAGCACTGACCCTCTCATGGCACCCACTCCCTCAGCACTGACCCTCTCACAGCACCCGCTCCCTCAGCACTGACCCTCTCACAGCACCCACTCCCTCAGCACTGACCCTCCGACAGCGCTCACTCCCTCAGTGCTGACCCTCCGACAGCGCTCACTCCCTCAGTGCTGACCCTCCGACAGCGCCCGCTCCCTCAGCACTGACCCTCCGACAGTGCCCACTCCCTCAGCACTGACCCTCCGACAGCGCCCGCTCCCTCAGCACTGACCCTCCGACAGTGCCCGCTCCTTTAGCACTGACCCTCCGACAGCTCCCGCTCCATCAGCACTGACCCTCCGACAATGACTGGTCCCTCAGCACTGACCCTCTGTCACAAAGCTAGTCCCTTTTTTTCCTAAAAGCTGTTCTTTGGCTCAAGGAGACTCTGTCCTTGATTTTTTTCAGAGGGGCAATAAACCGGGCCAGGCTCCGATCAGTCTGGTTTGGTACAGAGATGAGAAGGATTTTGAGAGGCATTTTGTTTATATGTAAACAGATGAGACTTCAGGCCAAAGTGTTCATGTTTTAGAAGTGACCTGTATAATAGGAAAGGTGAGGTCACCCTGTTAGGAGTTTTCTACAGGCCTCCTAATAGTCCGAGAGACGTAGAGGAAAGTATTGCAAGGATGATTCAGGAGAAGAGTGAAAGTAGTAGGGTGGTTGTTATGGGGGACTTTAACTTTCCTGATATTGACTGGGAAAGCTATAGCCCAAGTTCATTAGATGGGTCGGTGTTTGTCCAATGTGTGCAGGAGGGTTTCCTGACACAATATATAGACAGGCCAACAAGAGGTGAGGCCATACTGGATTTGGTTCTAGGTAATGAACCAGGCCAGGTGTTAGACTTGGAGGTAGGTGAGCATTTTGGGGACAGTGACCACAACTCGGTGACTTTTACTCTAGTGATGGAGAGGGATAAGTGTGCACTGCAGGGCAGGAGTTATAGCTGGGGGCAGGGAAATTATGATGCGGTGAGGCATGACTTAGGATGTGTGGATTGGAAAAATAGGCTTCAAGGGAAGGACACAAATGATATGTGGAGCTTGTTCAAGGATCAGCTATTGGGTGTCCTTGATAAGTATGTACCAGTCAGGCAGGGAGGAAAGGGTCTTGTGAGGGAGCCGTGGTTTAATAAGGAATTGGAATCCCTTGTAAAAGGGAAGAGGGTGGCCTATGTAAAGATGAGGCGTGAAGGTTCAGTTGGGGCGATTGAGAGTTATAAGGTAGCCAGGAAGGATATAAAGAGAGAGCTAAGAGCAGCGAGAAGGGGACATGAAAATTCCTTGGTTGGTAGGATTAGGGAAAACCCCAAGGCTTTCTATAGGTATGTCAGGAATAAAAGGATGACTAGGGTAGGTATCGGTCCAGTCAAGGATAGTAGTGGGAAGTTGTGCGTGGAGGCAGAGGAGATTGGACAGACACTAAAGCAATACTTTTCGTCAGTATTCACTCAGGAACAGGACATTGTTGCTGATGTGAATATTGAGTCACAAGTGATTAGAATGAATGGCTTTGAGGTATGGTATTTATCCTAGGATCCTCTGGGAAGCTAGGGAGGAGATAGCGGAGCCATTGGCCTTGATTTTTATGTCCTCGTTGTCTACAGGAATAATGCCAGAGGACTGGAGGATAGCGAATGTGGTCCCCTTGTTCAAGAAGGGGAGTAGGGACAGCCCTAGTAACTATAGGCCAGTGAGTCTCACTTCTGTTGTGGGCAAAGTCTTAGAGAGAATTGTAAGGGATGGGATTTATGAACATCTGGATAGGAATAATGTGATCAAGGATAGTCAGCATGGTTTTGTGAAGGGCAGGTCGTGCCTCACAAACCTTATTGAGTTCTTTGAGAAGGTGACCAAGGAAGTGGACGAGGGTAAAGCAGTAGATGTGGTGTATATGGATTTTAGCAAGGCGTTCGATAAGGTACCCCATGGTAGGCTACTGCAAAAATTACGGAGGTATGGCATTGAGGGTACATTAGAGGTTTGGATTAGGAATTGGCTGGCTGGAAGTAGACAGAGGGTAGTAGTTGATGGTAAAGGTTCATCTTGGAGTGCAGTTACTAGCGGAGTTCCACAAGGATCTGTTTTGGGACCATTGCTGTTTGTCATTTTTATAAATGACCTGGAGGAGGGGCTTGAAGGCTGGGCGAGCAAGTTTGCGGATGATATGAAAGTCGGTGGAGTGGTGGACAGTGAAGAAGGATGTGGCAGGTTACAGCGGGATATAGATAAGTTGCAGAGCTGGGCAGAAAGGTGGCAAATGGAGTTCAATGTAGCAAAGTGTGAAGTCATTCACTTTGGTAGGAGTAACAAGAAGATGGATTACTGGGTTAATGGTAGGTTACTTGGCAGTGTGGATGAGCAGAGGGATCTTAGTGTCCATGTACACAGATCTCTGAAAGTTGCCACCCAGGTAAATAGTGCTGTGAAGAAGGTATATGGCGTACTGGGCTTTATTGGTAGAGGAATTGAGTTCCGGAGTCCTGAGGTCACATTGCAGTTGTATAAGACTCTGGTGCGGCCTTATCTGGAGTATTGTGTACAGTTTTGGTCGCCATACTATAGGAAGGATGTGGAGGCACTGAAACGGGTGCAGAGGAGGTTTACCAGGATTTTGCCTAGTATGGTAGGAAGATCGTATGAGGAAAGGCTGAGGCACTTGGGGCTGTTCTCATTGGAGAAAAGAAGGTTTAGGGGAGATTTGATAGAGGTGTACAAGATGATTAGGGGTTTAGATAGGGTTGACAGTGAGAACCTTTTTCCACGTATGGAGTCAGCTGTTACTAGGGGACACAGCTTTAAATTAAGGGGAGATTGATATAGGATAGATGTTAGGGGTAGTTTCTTTACTCAGCGGGTTGTGAGTTCATGGAATGCCCTGCCAGTAGCAGTGGTGGACTCTCCCTCTTTATGGGCATTTAAGTGGGCATTGGATAAGCATATGGAGGTTATTGGGCTAGTGTAGGTTAGGTAGGCTTCGGTCGCCGCAACATCGAGGGCCGAAGGGCCTGTACTGCGCTGTATTTTTCTATGTTCTATGTTCTATAATGAAAAGGAAGTAGTCAGCTCTCTGGCTGAGCTGAGCAATTTTTGTTCAGTCTTGAACTGGTGGGGCATTCAACAGGGAGCTGTATGGAAACTCTCTCTCTCTCTCTCTTTCTGTCCTTCAATTTCAACCTGGAAGCATGTGTTCCATTTAAACTGGTTTTGAAAGGGAGTTTGTTTATTGGGATTATTTGGAACAGCATAATTAAGTTGAGCTTGGGTAGACTGAGGGGTTCTTTATTCTGTTCTTTGTGTTTCATTGTGTAATTTTGTGAATACATTGTTTGTCTGCTTTAAAACCTAGTAGTCAACCTAGCTATCTTACTCCAGGTCATTTTCGCTGTAGACTTACTGAAACAAGTTGCAAAGTTATGGTCTGAGCTGCCTGCTTAAGAATGTTTTGAGTGATCTGGCCTAGTCCATAACACCTCCCATAGTGTCCACTCCCTCAGCACTGACCCTCTGATAGTGACCCCTCCCTCAGTGCTGACCCTCTGACAGTGACCTCTCCCTAAACGCTGACCCTCCCACAGTGCTGACCCTCTGACAGTGACCTCTCCCTCAGCACTGACCCTCCCACAATGCCCGCTTCCTCAGCGCTGACCCTCCGACAGTGACCCCTCCCTCAGCGCTGACCCCCTCATAGTGTCGGCTCCCTCAGCATTGACCCTCCGACAGCGCCCACTCCCTCAGCGCTGACCCTCTGACAATGCCCGACCCCTCAGCACTGACCCTCCGACAGCACCCGCTCCCTCAGCACTGACCCTCCGACAATGCCCGCTCCCTCAGCACTGACCCTCCGACAGCGCCCGCCCCCTCAGCACTGACCCTCTGACAGCGCCCGCCCCCTCAGCACTGACCCTCCAACAGCTTCCGCTCCCTCAGCACTGACCCTCTGACAGCGCCCACTCCCTCAGCACTGACCCTCCGACAGCTTCCGCTCCCTCAGCGCTGACCCTCCAACAGTGACCCCTCCCTCAGCGCTGACCCCCTCATATTGTCGGCTCCCTCAGCATTGACCCTCCGACAGCGCCCACTCCCTCAGCGCTGACCCTCTGACAATGCCCGCTCCCTCAGCACTGACCCTCCGACAGCGCCCACTCCCTCAGCACTGACCCTCCGACAGTGCCCACTCCCTCAGCACTGACCCTCCAACAGCTTCCGCTCCCTCAGCACTGACCCTCCAACAGCTTCCGCTCCCTCAGCACTGACCCTCCGACAGCGCCCACTCCCTCAGCACTGACCCTCCGACAGCGCCCACTCCCTCAGCACTGACCCTCCGACAGCGCCCACTCCCTCAGCACTGACCCTCCAACAGCTTCCGCTCCCTCAGCACTGACCCTCCGACAGCGCCCACTCCCTCAGCACTGACCCTCCGACAGCGCCCGCCCCCTCAGCACTGACCCAGCTGCGATGGCGCCTGCTCCCTCGGTGCCATAATTTCTCTCAAGGTTCTTTAATGGGGCATGGACATTGCTGGCTGGGCCCAGAACTGATTTCCCATCCCCAAACTGCCCCTCGGGAAAGTGTGGGGGTGAGGGGAGGTTGGTGGAGGCTGTGGTGAGCTGCCATCTTGAACCATTGCTGTCCTCCTCTTCCCCCCCACCCCTCCCCAACAGCGTTCGATTGGTACACCCTGCGCCGTGTTGACTGCTGCAGCGAAGGCGCTCCCTCAAAGGGCAGTCAGGTGTCAGTCTGGAATCACGTATAGGCCCAGACCATGTAAGGTCGCCAGCATTCCCTCCCCGGGAGGGCCTGAGGGACAGGTTGGCCTCGCAGCATTGGGAATGAGGCCAGAGACGAGGAGGCTACGCGAAGTGGGTATTACAGCCTGAAATGAAGTGGAGAGAGAGAGAGAGAGAGCAAGTGTGAGAGTGAAATGGAGGGAGAGAGAGAGAGAGAGAGAGAGAGAATGTGTGAGCAAAGTGGAGAGTGTGAAGTGGAGAGAGAGAGGGAGGGTGAGAGGGAAGTGGAAAAAGAGAGAGAGAATGTGTGAGTGAGGTGGAGAGAGAGAGAGAATCTGAAAGAGTGAAGTGGAGATAGAGGGAGGATGAGAGTGAAGTGGAGAGAGAGAATGTGTGAGAGTGAAGTGGAGAGAGAGAGACTGAAAGTGAAGTGGAGAGAGAGGGAGAATGAGAGAGAGTGGAGAGAGAGAATGGATGAGAGTGAAGTGGAGAGAGAGAATGTGTGAGAGTGAAGTGGAGAGAGAGAGTGTAAGAGTGAAATGGAGAGAGAGAGAGTGTAAGAGTGAAATGGAGAGAATGTGAGAGTGAAGTGGAGAGAGAATGTGAGAGTGTGAAGTGGGGAGAGTGTGAGAGTGAGGTGGAGAGAGGTGTGAGAGTGAAGTGGAAAGAGAGTGAGAGTATGATGTGGAAAGAGAGAAAGAGAATGTGAGAGTGAAGTGGAGAGAGAGAGAATGTGTGAGAATGAAGTGGAGAGAGAGACTGTGAAAGTGAAGTGGAGAGAGAGGGAATGAGAGAGTGTGGAGAGAGAGAATGTGTGAGTGAAGTAGAGAGAGTGTGTGAGAGTGAAGTGGAGAGAGAGAGGCAGGGTGAGAGTGACATGGAGAGAGAGAGAGAGAGGGAGGGTGGGAGTGAACCCATTCAGTTTGAGGGAAGCAGCCCCGAGTTAGGAGAGGAACCTGTTCCTGACTTGACCCTGCCTCACTCTGCCTACCTCCATGTGTGTATGACTCTCCCACCACCTTACACACTCTCTTACACCCTCTCTTCTCGTATCTCCTGTCATCCTCTCCGGCCTCTATACCCCCTCCCCATCTCCGTCACTCCCTCCAGCCCCTACACCCCCTCCACCCCCCTCCCTATCTCTTTCACCTCTTCCAGCCCCTACAACCCCTTCCCTATCTCTGTCACCCCCTCCAGCCCCCTATACCCCCTCCCTATCTCTGTCACCTCCTCCGCCCCCTACACTTCTTCCCTATCCTTGTCATCCCCTCCAGCCCCTACAACCCCTCCCTATCTGTCACCTCCTCCAGCCCCCGACACCCCTCTCTATCTCTGTCACCTCCTCCACCCCCTACACTCCTTCCCTATCCTTGTCATCCCCTCTAGCCCCCCACACCCCCTCCCTATCTCTGTCACCCCCTCCAGCCCCTACACCCCCTCCCTATCTCTGTCACCCCCTCCAGCCCCCGACACCCCCTCCCTATCTCTGTCACCCCCTCCAGCCTGCTACACCCCCTCCCTATCTCTGTCACCTCCCCCAGCCCCTACACCCCCTCCCTATCTCTGTCACCCCCTCCAGCCCCCGACACCCCCTCCCTATCTCTGTCACCCCCTCCAGCCTGCTACACCCCCTCCCTATCTCTGTCACCTCCCCCAGCCCCTACACCCCCTCCCTATCTCTGTCACCGCCTCCAGCTCCCTAACCCCCTCCCTATCCTGGTCACTCCTTACAGCCCCTACACCCCCTCCCTTTCTCTATCATGTCTTCCTGTCATTGTCAATCTGCCGATTTCGGACCCTCATCAAGTACAGACACTCCGTCATAATCACTGATCCTCTCTCCCATGTGATCGACACCACCTCCCAATGGAGGTGGCCCTCTGTCCATGAGACACAGACCCTTCCTCCCAGTCACATTCAATCTCCCTGGCCAACGTCCCCGCTCCATGACGGGGACCTGCAGCCATTTATAGACAGAACATGTTGGCACATCAGCCAGTTGATCAATTTAGTACAGGCTCAGGACTGGTCCCTGAGGCCTACCTGAGGATGCTGGGAAATGGAGGCCATTTTTTAGGATTAACCGACTGAGGGTAGACAAGACACCAGAAGGGGGAGAGAGAGAGAGAGACATATGTTACAAACGGAGTAAATCTTTATTATTTAACAAACCAGTTAAATTATAACTCCAAATATATAAGTACATGTTCGAATCTCTCATCTGGTCAGCTCCGAGCTCAATAATGTAAGTCGCGTTGTTTAGCTACCGTCATTGCTGCCTGAGTTTTAGGGATGGGGTGGGGGGACTTTTTTTCTGAAATGTTGGGGTAGAATTCCATGCGTTTTCAGCTGAAAGGGAAAGAGAGAGAGAGAGAGAGAGCACACCTATCCGAGAGCAGGCTGTTCCTGGGCAATGGCATACAGGGACAAACTGGTCACTCCAAGGACAGAAGGAACGCTCAGGAAAGTAACAGCAGCCAAAGGCACAACCTCCCACGTAGTATTTGTGAGCATTAACTGTCCTCTAGGCCCATCCCCATCCCCATCTCCCTGCCCCTCAACGTCCCTCACTATTCCACCGCATTTATCCAAATTCTATCCCCACCACTCTGAATCCCAATACTCAGTTTGACCTTTACCCCTCTCCTCCTCCCCCCCCCCCCCACTGCTTTCTCTACACTGTTCCTCATCAAACACTCCCAGGACAGGGACAGCACGAGATTAGGTCTAGAGTAAAGCTCGCTCTACACCATCCCAATCAAACACTCCCAGGACAGGGACAGCACTAGATACAGAGTAAAGAACGCTCTATACTGTCTCCCCCCTCAACTGCTCCCAGGATAGGGACAACATGAGGTTGGATACAGAATAAAGCTCCCTCTACACTGTATCCTCCCACCCCCCAACCCAGGACAGGGACAGCACGGGTTAGAGCCAGTGTAAAGTTCCCTCTACACCATCCCAATTAAACACTCCCAGGACAGGGACAGCACGAAGATTAGATACAGAGTAAAGCTCTCTTTACACTGATCCCCCCCCCCCCTCCCCATTCCAGGACAGGGACAGCACAGGGTTAGATATAGGGTAAATCTCCCTTTACACCATCCCAATTAAACACTCCCAGGACAGGGACAGCACAGGGTTAGATACAGGGTAAAATTCCCTATGCACTGTCCCAATCAAACACACCCGGGACGAGGGTCTGGATGAAGAACTGATTGAGGGTTTTCCTCACGGCCACCCATGAGGGAGACCCTTCACCCCTCTTTGCTGATACTAGCGCTGGACCCCTTAGAATTGCCTTTGCCACACTACAGTTCCCAGGCAACCCTTCATCCCAGAACCCTCCCATCCCTACCAGCCCTGAGACACACCTCGCTCTGCTGGGAGAATCCCAAAACTATCTGATGGTGAGGCCATTGGCCTGTTCCCTCCCAAAGGCTTGGGCAGCCATTTTGTTTCACTCACTGGCGGGCGAGGGGTCGGCACCAAGTTTCCTCCGGCTTTGACCATGACCTTGGAGGGGAGGGTTGTGGGAGGAATGGTATCTCAAAGTGGGTGTCGGGGCGAGTAAGGATGGGATTTTCAGGAGGGGTTATGTGGGTTTGGCGGGGGATCCAGACAGGGGGCGGCGTGCTCTCTCCCCGTCCCGTGCCTCAACCCGCGCACGGGTCAGATGTTTTGACAGCATGGTTTCTTGGCCGTGCCATCCACCAAGGCTCCCTCGTTGGTGACGCTAGTGGCACTGAGGGCGACGCTGTTGATCACCTGCTTGTTGCTGCGGTTCTGGGAGCGTCGATGAAAGATCTCTGGGGATAGAATCAGAGACAGGTCAGAGTGAATCCCCTCTAGATCACTAACCCCCTCCATCAAAGACTCACCATGTACTCACCCACCACGCCCTCCCCACCCCACACTCACCTGCCCTGCACTGTCAGATCAAATATATGGGCCAAGTGCTGGCAAATGGTTGGTTAGGATATCTGGTCGGCATAAACAAGTTGGACCAAAGGGTCTGTTTCCATGATGTACATCTCTATGGCAGAAGATGTCTTCCTTGCTCAAAGACTGGGTTTTGGCAAAGGAACCCAACGGACTGGAAGGTCACCTGATGAGGTCAAGAGCCAATCATTGGCAGAAAGTGGGTCAATGCAAAGCCAGGTCAGAGAAGGTTCACTTGGCTGATTCCTGGGGTGAAGAGGCACATGTCGTATAAGGAGAGGTTGACCCATTGGAGCTTAGAGAACGAGAAGCAAAGGCTGAGGGGGGGGTTTACTCTTTCATGAGTTTTGGGCATTGTGGTTGGCTGGACCAATATTTATTTACTCAACCATCATTAATTACCTGCCCCCCTTGAGAAGCTGGGGCATGAGCTGCCATCTTGAACTACTGCAGTCTCCCCCACCCCCCTACCCCTCAATGTGGTGTAGGGACACAGTGCTCCTGTTAAGGAGGGAGTCCCAGGATTCTGACCCTGAAGGAATGGCTGATATATTCAGGGACGTAGTTGGAGGTTGGGGAGGGGGGATCTTGGAGGGGAACTTGCAGGAGGCTGGTGTTCCCCATGTATCTGCTGCCCCTCACCCCTCCCATCCCTTCAGAGGTGACAGGTTTGGGAAGGTGCTGTCTAAGGAGCCTCGTTGCAGTGGGTCTTGTAGATGGTACACCCTGCTGCGACTGAGGGTCAAAGGATGGAGGGAGGGGGGTATTTGTGGGTGTGGGGCCAATCAAGCAGGAGGGGGCTGCTTTGTCCCTAGACAGTGTAGAGTTTCTCAAGTGTTGTTGGAGCTGCCCCCTCCCCGTCCAGGGGCGAGTGGGGAGTATTCCCTCACCCTCCTGACTTGTGCCTTGTTGATGGTGGGACAAGCCTGGGGGTGGGGTGTCGGAGTCAGGAGGGGAGTTACTCGCTGCAGGATTCCCAGCCTCTGACCTGCTTTTGGAGCCAGGTTTGGGGGGGTGGAGGGGTGGAATTCAGAGATTGTAACACCATTGAACGTCAAGGGGTGATGGTTAGATTCTATCAGTTAATGGTGACCCCTAGAATGTTGATAGTGGGGGGATTCGGTGATGGTAACACCGAATGTCAAGAGAGTAATGGTTAGATTCTCTCTCAATGGGAACCCCCAGGATGTTGATAGTGGGGGATTCAGTGATGGTAATGCCATTGGTCGTCAAGGAGGCAATGGTTAGATTCTCTCTCAATGGGAACCCCCGGGATGTTGATAATGGTGGGGAGGGGGGGCAGTGGGGGGGTGGATTCAGTGATGGTAACGCCAGTGATTGTCAAGGGGGTGATGGTTAGATTCTGTCTCAATGGCAGCCCCCAGGATGATGATAATGGGGGCTTCAGAGATGGTGTTATTCAACATAGAGGAGCACTGATTCATTGGCCGAGGGAGGACAGTACTTGGTGACCTGCGGGAGGTTACCTTGCCCATATTTAACCTGAAGCCATGAGACTCCATGGGGTCCGGAGTCAATGTTGAGGGGTGCCGGGGGCCAACTCCAACCTGACTGACACTGTGTCGCCACCTCTACTGGGTTCTGTCCTGACGGTGAGACAGGACATATCCAGGGATGGTGAGAGTGGTCTCTGGGACATTGTGAGTCAGACTGTCCAACGACCAGCTCTCCCAGTTTTGGCACTTACACCCCCACCCCCACCCCCACCTCCTGAATGTCTGACCGGGCAAAAAAAAGGTGGCAGATGTCTTCCCCCAGACAAGATGTATTTGTCTGACAACTGACAATCAACTTTGATCCTTGGTTAGGCTTCAGTTGAAAGATCCTGTCCAATTCTGGGCTCTCCCAGGAAGGATGTCCACCCACTTGGGAGAGGGGTGGTGGGGGGAATCATAGGTTGAAGAGAATCGGGAAACCTATTGGAGTGTGGGTGGGGAAATAAGGGAATTTATTTGTGGATTTCATATGTCATAGAGATGTACAGCCTTCGGTCCAACTCATCCGTGCCGACCAGATATCCCATCCTAATCTAGTCCCATTTGCCAACACTTGGCCCATATCCCTCCAAACCCTTCCTATTCATATACCCATCCAGATGCATTTTAAATTCTGTCATTGTACCAGCCTCCATCACTTCCTCTGGCAGCTCATTCCATCCACATACCACCCTCTGTGTGAAAAAGTTGCCCCTCAGGTCCCTTTCCCCTCTCACCCTAAACCTATACCCCTCTCCTTCTGGACTTTCCTACCCCAGGGAAAAGACCTTGTCTATTTACCCTATCCATGCCCCCTCATGATTTTATAAATCTCTATAAGGTCACCCCTCAGCCCGCGACGCTCCAGGAAAACAGCCCCAGCCTCTTCAGCCTCTCCCTGTAGATCAAACCCTCCAACATCCTTGTAAATCTTTTCTGAACCCTTTCAAGTTTCACAACATCCTTCCGATAGTCGTTGGGATCCGGGAAATGTTGCCTGCAAGGGCAGTAGGGAGCAGCAGGGAGTCCCGAAAGGGCCGTCTCTCAGGTTGGCGCGGGGCAGTACTGACCTGAGATCACCTCCTGGAACGCTGGCTCCACATTGGTCGAGTCAAGAGCAGACGTCTCCATGAAAAGCATGTCGTGTTTCTCTGTCGGCAGAAAAGAAAGGTGGCCACTGTCTCTCAGGAACAAGAGCAGGCCGTTCGGCCCCCATTGGAGGCCTCTACTATCCCCACTGCTCCCCTCTCACTGAACTGTAACCTCACGACCTCCAACCTCTGACCCCCCCTGTCAGCCCAACACACACACACCCCCACAGAGACACTTGGCCAAAGGGGAAACATAATTGAATCCCACTGCTGCTCCCCCTCCACCCCGGGTGGAATAAAATTCCACAAATCGAATCTAGAATCTGGAGCTAAGTCACTGGGACGGGTCATCGATTGTGGTTAAAAAAATTCACATCGGGGGGGGGGGTGTCACTAATGAGGGAAAGGAACCTGCCATCTGTACCTCACCCCCGCACAGAGCCTGGGACTACATGTAACTCCATGCCCGTTCGCCCTCTGAAATGACTCCGAGCAACATGTTCAGTGCAAGGGGGCAATTAGGGAGGGGATCTGCCCACACCCCGTGGGCCTAGTTTCCAGTCTCTGACCTCCCCCCCACCCACCGCCCCTTCCCTAACCTCCACCTCGGTTAATGATGGAAGGAAGGTCTCAGGCCTCAGGTTTGGGAGGGGAGGCCAAGGGACCTCGGCGATACAGGGTGGTGGGGAATGGGGTTGGGGGATGGCCAAATATCGCCACTGAGTACGCTCCCCTAGACTACGCCCCCAGCCCAATCCTGCTCAGAGGCATGGGGTCAGTTCTGTCCCTGTGCACTCTTAGGACCCCCCGTGACCCCTCTTTCACCCCGTCACCGGGAACGGAACCTGCGAATAACTTGGCCTCTTCGACGGGAACAGCTCGGATGTCAGCGAGGTCGGACTTGTTGCCCACCAACATGACCACCAGGTTGTTGTCGGCGTGATCCAGGAGCTCCTTCAGCCAGCACTCCACCTTCTCGTAGGTTAGATGCTTGGAGATATCGTAGACTAGGAGGGCTCCGACTGCCCCTCGGTAATACCTGCGGCAAGTGAAGATCAGTCATGCCAAATCCAATCACCTCAGCCCAGCCACGCCCTCCTCAACCGCCATCGCCGAATTGGCGATTCCCTGAATTATATTCCGCCTCCACCAAGAGATTCAAACCATCGCCCCCCTCCTTGACGTTCAATGGTGTTAACATCATTGAATCCCCCACTATCAACATCCTGGGGTTACCCTTGAGAGAGAATCTAACCATCACCCCCTTCACATTCAATGGTGTTACCATCACTGAATCCATCCCCCCCACCACTATCAACATCCTGGGGGCTACCATTGAGAGAAACTCTAACCATTGCCCTCTTGACATTCAATGGTGTTACTGTCGCTGAATCCCCCCCCCCCAACTATGAACATCCTGGGGATGACCATTGAGAGAGAATCTAACCATCACTCCCTTGACGTTGAATGACGTTACCGTCATTGAATCCTCCCCACTATCAATATCCTGGGGGTTAACATTGACAGAGAATCTAACCATTGCCCCCTTGATGTTCAATGATGTTACCATCACTGAATTCCATCCCCCCCCAACTGAACATTCAAGTTCTGGCCCTGAATGCTTTCTGTGCTAGAGAGATCCACAGGCTTCCCCACTCTCTGGGTGAAGATATTTCTCTCCATCTCAGTCCCACCCCATCCCTTTTAGACTATGTTGGTGTGCTGGATTAGGTAGGGTGGGAGGACAAAGGTCAAAGCTGCCACCCTTTACTGGTCAGAGCATTGAGTACAGGAGTTGGGAGGTCATGTTGCAGCTGTACAGGACATAGGTTTGGCCATATTTGGAATATTGCATCCAACTCTGGTCTCCCTCTTACAGGAAGGATGTTGTGAAACTTTAAAGGGTTCAGAAAAGATTCACAAGGATGTTGGAGGGTTTGAGCTACAGGGAGAGGCTGAACAGGCTGGGGCTGTTTTCCCTGGAGCGTCGGAGGCTGAGGGGTGACCTTATAGAGGTTTATAAAATCATGAGGGGGCATGGATAGGGTAAATAGGCAAGGTCTTTTCCCTGGGGTTGGGGGAGTCCAGAACTAGAGGGGCATAGGTTTAGAGTGAGGAGGGAAAGGGACTTAAGGGCAATTCTTTCAGAGGGTGGTATGTGTATGGAATGAGCTGCCAGAGGAAGTGATGGAGGCTGGTACAACGACAACATTTAAAAGGCATCTGGATGGGTATATGAATAGGAAGGATTTAGAGGGATATGGGGCAAAGGCTGACAAATGGGCCTAGATTAATTTAGGATATCTGGTCAGCACAGATGTTTTGGGATGAAGGGTCGGTTTCCATGCAGCATGACTGTATGACTGTATGAGTAAGTCATCACCATTTGACAGGAGCCATCGGTTCGCCCTCTCAGGGGTAGTCCCACCCCCTTCATGGACCAGGGCTCTCAAAGGCGCCCGCTCTCACTCCTGCTCTCTCATAGCACCAACCACAAGAGGCCTCGGGGTGGGGCAGATCTGACCCTTCAGCTTCCAGACTGGGAGCGAGCTGCGATCTATGGTCAGTGCGAGGGAATCTGATGCAACATTTCCGAGTTTGCTGACAGGGTTGTAAGGAAAGGTCAGGCTGAGTGGATGGACAAACGCACGGCCCACATGGTGAAACGTGACTGAGTTTTCCATTTAATATGCATCATGTGATAATGTCCCTCTCTTTAGGTACATCAAGCCTTAATGTCACAGAATTCCCCCAGCATATGGGATCAGGCCATTTGGCCCAGCAAGTCAACACTGACCCTCCAAAGAGCGTCCGACCCAGACCTACCCTTCCCCATCCTGTCCCTATAGCCCTGTATTTCCCATGGCCAATTCACCCTAATCTATACATCCCAGGGCACTATGGGACAATTTCCAATGGCCAATCCACCCTAACCTGCACATTTTTGGACACTTCGGGACAATTTAGCATGGCCAATCCACCTTAATCTACACATTCAAGGGCCCCTTTGGGACAATTTAGCATGGCCAATCCATGTTAATCTACACATCCCTGGATACTATGGGACAATTTAGTACAGCCAGTCTACCCTAACCTACACATCCCTGGGCACTACAGGACAATTTAGCATGGCCAATCCACCCTAACCTGCACATCCCTGGGCACTACGGGACAATTTAGCATGGCCAATCCACCCTAACCTGCACATTCTTGGACTGTGGGAGGAAACCGGAGCACCCGGAGGAAACCCATGCAGACATGGGGGAGAATGGGATTGAACCCGGGTCCCTGGCACCGTGAGGCAGCAGTGCTAACCAGTTGCCACTGTGCAGTCATACAGCACAGAAATACACCCTTATGGCCAACCCGTCCAAGCCAACCAGATATCCTAAACTGAACTGGCCCCACTTACCAGCACTTGGTCTATATTCCCTCTCGACCCTTCCTATTCATATACCCATCCAGATGCCTCTTAAATGTTGTAATTGTACCGGCCTCCATCACTTCCTCTGGCAGCTCATTCCATAAACGCACCACTCTCTGTGTGAAAAAGTTGCCCCTTACGTCTCTTTTATATCTTTCCCCTCTCACCCTAAACCTATGCCCCTCTAGTTCTGGACTCCCCCCCCCCCCACCCCAGGGAAAAGACTTTGCCTATTTACCCTATCCATGCCCCTCCTGATTTTATAAACCTCTATAAGGTCACCCCTCAGCCTCCGACGCTCCAGGGAAAACAGCCCCAGCCTGTTCAGCCTCTCCCTATAGCTCAAACCCTCCAACATCCTTGTAAATCTTTTCTGAACCCTTTCAGGTTTCACAACATCCTTCCTATAGCAGGGAGACCAGAATTGCACACAATATTCCAATAGTGGCCTAACCAATGTCCAGTACAACATGTCATCCACTGTACTCAATGTTCTGAACAACGAAAACAAGCGTGCGAAATGCCTTCTTCACTGCCCTGTCTACCTACGACTCTACTTTCAAGGGACTATTTACCTGCATGTCTCGGTCTCTCTTATTGATAACGATCCCCATTTACTGTATAAATCCTGCCTGTCTGGAGGATAGTGTGCTGTCTTAGTCCTCTTACCTGAGGGAGGAATCATTTGCGACAGAAGGAGCGCAGTGGAGGTTCACTTGGTTGGGATTAGGGATACCGTATGAGGAGAAATCGGTTTGAATGGGGCCTGCGTTCACTGGAGGAGAAGATCTGATTGCAACGTCTGACAGGACTGGACAGATTAGATTCAGGGAGTGTTTCCCCCTGGGTTAGGGGGAGTCGAGAACCAGGTTGACTTTGATTTTGAATGCATTGAGGAGAATAAGGGGAAAGAGAGTGGCAATGCGGCATGCAGGGTCTGATAGAACAGTGGAGTGGGCCGAATGGCCTACTCCCTGCCCCTAAGTTTTGAACATTTTGCCTGACACAGCCTTGTCAATGCAGCGACCCTGGACTTTGGGATTGCACAGCAACCCAATCCTAACTGACGGTTCATCCATTCCTGACCAATTATGAGGCAGCCCATGGGGTCAAAGGTCAGGAGGAGGGCCATTCAGCCCCCACTTTGGTGGCGACTAATCCGCGCCTGAGGAAAACATGAAGCTACTCAGGTACTCCTCAGGCCTGCTATCCCTCCATGGCCTGGATTTTCTCCCAAAGGTACATTTCTTCTCGGTTCCCTGTCAAACCCTGGGAACTGTAATCTCCAGAAATCCCTCTGTCTCCATCGGGGATTCACAGGCAACATGGGAGTTCTGAAAGTAGGCCCGGTATGTAACATTCCAAGATGGCTGACCTATCACCTTGAGATTGACACCCTCATTCCAATCATGTGTTTTTTCCTCCCTCCCCGCGCAGCGCGGTGTGGGTGGGGAAGTACATACGCTGAAGTGATTGCTCTATAACGTTCCAGACCAGCCGTGTCCCAAATCTGTGTCTTCACCGTCACGCCATTGACCAGCACGCTCCGTGTGGAGAACTCTACCCCGATGGTGGTGCGACTGTCGTGATTAAATTCATTGCGGGTGAAGCGGGAAAGGAGATTGCTCTTTCCAACCCCGGACTCCCCGATTAGGACCACTGCAAATGGAAACAGAGACAGACAGACAGATCAAAACAGAATCCCGCAGGGGTGAGTTACAGGCTGGAATGTAATTGAGCGGTTCTGGATGGTTTATATACAGAGTAACAGATACCCGGGAGGGAGTTACAGACTGGAATCTAATCGAGAGGTTTGGGGAGGTTTATGTACAGAATACCAGATACCTGGGAGGGAGTTACAGACTAGAATCTACTCGAGGGGTTTCGGGTGGGTTATATACAGAATAACAGATACTGGGAGTGTGTTACAGACTGGAATCTAATTGAGGATTCGGGATGGTTTACATACAGAATAACAGATACCCAGGAGGGAGTTAAAGACTGGAATCTAATCGAGGGTTTCGGGATGGTGTATATACAGACTAACAGATACCTAGGAGGGAGTTATAGACTGGAATCTAACCGAGATGTTCGGGGTTGGTTTATGTGCAGAAAAACAGATACCTGGGAGGGAGTTACAAACTGGAATCTACACGAGGGGTTTGGGGTGGGTTATATACACAATAACAGATACCCAGGAGGGAGTTACAGACTGGAATTTAATCGAGGGTTTCAGGGTGGGTTATATACGGAATAACAGATACCCGGGAGGGAATTACAGACTGGAATCTAATCTAATCGAGGCGTTCGAGATGGTTGATATACAGAATAACAGATACCCGGGAGTGAGTTACATACTGGAATCCATTCGAGGGGTTTGGGGTGGGTTATATGCAGAATAACAGATACCAGGGAGGGAGTTATAGACTGGAATCTAATCGAGGAGTTCGTGGCGGGTTTATAATGTAGAATAACAGATACCCAGGAGTGAGGTGCAGACTGGAGTCTAATTGAGAGGTTCGGTGTGGTTTATATACAGAATACCAGATCTCCAGGAGTGAGTAAAAGTGTAGAATCTAATTGAGAGGCTCGGGGTGGGTTATATACGTAATAACAGATTCCTGGGAGTGAGTTACAGACTGGAATCTCATCGAGGGGTTTGAGGTGGTTTATATACATACTAACAGATGCCGAGCAGTTAGTTACAGACTGGAATCTAATTGAGGGGTTTGGAGTGGTGTATGTACAGAATAACAGATACCCGGGAGGGAGTTACAGACTGGAAACTAATCAAGGCGTTCGGGGTGGGTTACATACAGAATAACAGATATCCGGGGAGGAAGTTGCAGACTGGAATCTAATCGAGGGGTTTGGGATGGGTTATATCTAGAACAATAGATACCTGGGAGTGAGTTACAGACTGAAAACTAATCGAGGGGTTAGGAGTGGCTTATGTTACAGAATAACAGATACCCAGGAGGGAGTTACAGACTGGAATCTAATCGAGGGGTTCGGGGTGGGTTATATACAGAATAACAGATACCTGTAGAGAGTTACAGACTGAAATCTAATTTAGGGGTTCGGTGGTTTATGTATAGAATAACAGATACCCGGGAGGGAGTTATCGACTGGAATCTAATCGAGGGGTTCGTAGGGGGTTTATAATGTAGAATAACAGATACCCGGAGTGAAGTGCAGACTGGAATCTAATTGAGGGGTTCGGGATGGTTTATATACAGAATAACAGACACCCTGGAGTGAGTTACAGACTGGAATCTAATCGAGGGGTTCGGGGTGGGTTATATACAGAATAACAGATACCCAGGAGGGAGTTACAGACTGGAATCTAATTTAGGGGTTCAGTGGTTATGTATAGAATAAAAAATACCCGGGAGGGAGTTATAGACTGGAATCTAATTGAGGGGTTTGTGGGTGTTTATAATGTAGAATAACAGATACCCGGGAGGGAGTTACAGACTGGAATCTAATCAAGGTTTTTCCGGTGGTTTATATACAGAGTAACAGATACACGGGAGGGAGTTACAGACTGGAATCAAATCGAGGGGTTCGGGGTGGGTTAGATACAGAATAACAGATACCCCGGAGGGAGTTACAGACTGGAATCTAATCGAGGGGTTCAGGGTGGGTTAGATACAGAATAACAGATACCCTGGAGGGAGTTACAGACTGGAATCTAATTGAGGGGTTTGGGGTGGGTTATATACAGAATAACAGATACCCGGGAGGGAGTTACAGACTGGAATCTAATCGAGGGGTTCGGGGTGGGTTAGATACAGAATAACAGATACCCGGGAGGGCGTTACAGACTGGAATCTAATCGAGGGGTTCGGGGTGGGTTGTATACAGAATAACAGATACCCGGGAGGGAGTTACAGACTGGAATCTAATCGAGGGGTTCGGGGTGGGTTATATACAGAATAACAGATACCTGGGAGGGAGTTACAGACTAGAATCTACTCGAGGGGTTTCGGGTGGGTTATATACAGAATAACAGATACTGGGAGTGTGTTACAGACTGGAATCTAATTGAGGATTCGGGATGGTTTACATACAGAATAACAGATACCCAGGAGGGAGTTAAAGACTGGAATCTAATCGAGGGTTTCGGGATGGTGTATATACAGACTAACAGATACCTAGGAGGGAGTTATAGACTGGAATCTAACCGAGATGTTCGGGGTTGGTTTATGTGCAGAAAAACAGATACCTGGGAGGGAGTTACAAACTGGAATCTACACGAGGGGTTTGGGGTGGGTTATATACACAATAACAGATACCCAGGAGGGAGTTACAGACTGGAATTTAATCGAGGGTTTCAGGGTGGGTTATATACGGAATAACAGATACCCGGGAGGGAATTACAGACTGGAATCTAATCTAATCGAGGCGTTCGAGATGGTTGATATACAGAATAACAGATACCCGGGAGTGAGTTACATACTGGAATCCATTCGAGGGGTTTGGGGTGGGTTATATGCAGAATAACAGATACCAGGGAGGGAGTTATAGACTGGAATCTAATCGAGGAGTTCGTGGCGGGTTTATAATGTAGAATAACAGATACCCAGGAGTGAGGTGCAGACTGGAGTCTAATTGAGAGGTTCGGTGTGGTTTATATACAGAATACCAGATCTCCAGGAGTGAGTAAAAGTGTAGAATCTAATTGAGAGGCTCGGGGTGGGTTATATACGTAATAACAGATTCCTGGGAGTGAGTTACAGACTGGAATCTCATCGAGGGGTTTGAGGTGGTTTATATACATACTAACAGATGCCGAGCAGTTAGTTACAGACTGGAATCTAATTGAGGGGTTTGGAGTGGTGTATGTACAGAATAACAGATACCCGGGAGGGAGTTACAGACTGGAAACTAATCAAGGCGTTCGGGGTGGGTTACATACAGAATAACAGATATCCGGGGAGGAAGTTGCAGACTGGAATCTAATCGAGGGGTTTGGGATGGGTTATATCTAGAACAATAGATACCTGGGAGTGAGTTACAGACTGAAAACTAATCGAGGGGTTAGGAGTGGCTTATGTTACAGAATAACAGATACCCAGGAGGGAGTTACAGACTGGAATCTAATCGAGGGGTTCGGGGTGGGTTATATACAGAATAACAGATACCTGTAGAGAGTTACAGACTGAAATCTAATTTAGGGGTTCGGTGGTTTATGTATAGAATAACAGATACCCGGGAGGGAGTTATCGACTGGAATCTAATCGAGGGGTTCGTAGGGGGTTTATAATGTAGAATAACAGATACCCGGAGTGAAGTGCAGACTGGAATCTAATTGAGGGGTTCGGGATGGTTTATATACAGAATAACAGACACCCTGGAGTGAGTTACAGACTGGAATCTAATCGAGGGGTTCGGGGTGGGTTATATACAGAATAACAGATACCCAGGAGGGAGTTACAGACTGGAATCTAATTTAGGGGTTCAGTGGTTATGTATAGAATAAAAAATACCCGGGAGGGAGTTATAGACTGGAATCTAATTGAGGGGTTTGTGGGTGTTTATA
Source organism: Chiloscyllium punctatum (assembly GCF_047496795.1). Lineage (NCBI taxonomy): Eukaryota > Metazoa > Chordata > Chondrichthyes > Orectolobiformes > Hemiscylliidae > Chiloscyllium > Chiloscyllium punctatum. The sequence continues at coordinate 10,658,750 of NC_092766.1, forward strand.
ATGTAGAATAACAGATACCCGGGAGGGAGTTACAGACTGGAATCTAATCAAGGTTTTTCCGGTGGTTTATATACAGAGTAACAGATACACGGGAGGGAGTTACAGACTGGAATCAAATCGAGGGGTTCGGGGTGGGTTAGATACAGAATAACAGATACCCCGGAGGGAGTTACAGACTGGAATCTAATCGAGGGGTTCAGGGTGGGTTAGATACAGAATAATAGATACCCTGGAGGGAGTTACAGACTGGAATCTAATTGAGGGGTTTGGGGTGGGTTATATACAGAATAACAGATACCCGGGAGGGAGTTACAGACTGGAATCTAATCGAGGGGTTCGGGGTGGGTTAGATACAGAATAACAGATACCCGGGAGGGCGTTACAGACTGGAATCTAATCGAGGGGTTCGGGGTGGGTTGTATACAGAATAACAGATACCCGGGAGGGAGTTACAGACTGGAATCTAATCGAGGGGGTCGGGGTGGGTTATATACAGAATAACAGATACCCCGGAGGGAGTTACAGACTGGAATCTAATCGAGGGGTTCGGGGTGGGTTATATACAGAATAACAGATACCCGGGGGGGGCGTTACAGACTGGAATCTAATCGAGGGGTTCGGGGTGGGTTATATACAGAATAACAGATACCCGGGAGGGAGTTACAGACTGGAATCTAATCGAGGGGTTCGGAGTGGTTTATATACAGAATAACAGATACCCCGGAGGGAGTCACAGACGAGAATCTAATCTAGGGGTTCGTGGTGGTTTATATGCAGAATAACATACTTGGGAGAGAACGTTTATCTCGTAATTGGTTTTTAGAAAAAGACTGTAGCAGAGATATCAGAAAGTATTTTAACTCAAACCTATACAAAGTAATAAAGTAATTAACTAAGCAGAGATGGCTGGGCAGGTGATGTGCTGTTGCTGTATGATGTGGGAGCTGGCTGATCCCATTGTGAATGGCAGTGACCATATCTGCAGCAAGTGTTGGTTGCTGGAAGAACTCCGGATCAGAGTTGATGATCTGGAATCTGAGCTTCAAACACTGCAGCACATCCGGGAGGGGGAGAGTTATCTGGACACTTTGTTTCAGGAGGCAGTCACACCTGAGAGATTAAGTAATTCACATTCAGTTAGTGATCAGGGACATCAGAATGTGACTGTAAGTGAGGCAGGTAGGGGGAACCTGAGTTCAGGAGTGCAGGAGCCTCAGCCCTTGACCTTGACCAACAGGTTCTTGCTCCCTATACGGATGAGAAAAAGGGCTCTGGACAGGATGAGCCAGCTGACCTCGGCACCATGGTGCAGAAGGCCATTCAAGAGGGGAGGGAGCAAAAAGACAAGTAGTGGTTATAGGGGATTCTATAATTAGGGGGACAGATAGTATCCTTTGCAAGCCGGATTGGGAGTCTCGCGTAGTGTGTTGCCTACCCCGTGCCAGGGTGCGGGACATCTCTGAACGGCTTGAAAGGATATTGGAGCAGGAGGGGGAGGATCCAGTTGTTGTGGTCCATGTTGGGACTAACAACATAGGCAAGACTAGGGTGGAGGACCTGTTTGGGGATTATCGAGCACTAGGAAGGAAATTGAAGTACAGGTCCTCAAGGGTCATAATCTCCGGATTACTGCCCGAGCCACGTGCCAATTGGCATAGGGATAAGAAAATTAGGGAAATAAACACGTGGCTAAGGGATTGGTGTGGGAAAGAGGGATTCCACTTCATGGGGCATTGGCATCAGTTTTGGAACAGGGGGGATCTGTACCGTTGGGACGGTCTCCACCTGAACCGATCAGGTACCAATGTTCTAGCGAAGAGGATAAATAGGGTGGTCAGTAGGACTTTAAACTTCTGAGTTGGGGGGAAGGGAAAGTGAAAGCGACAGGGAGTATGGCGTTAAATGGAAAGATAAGCAGCAGGGTAGCATATGTGCAGGCATATTTAAACTTGAGACAGACTGGGAATGCAGCAAAAAGGAAGGATAACTTAGGACATCTTATGACTTCCAATATCTCTAATGATAAGAAAGTTAGCAATAAGGCACTTTACCTGAATGCTCGTAGCATTCGTAACAAAGTCGGTGAACTAATGGCACAGATCATCGTGAATGATTATGATGTGGTAGGCATCACAGAGACATGGTTGCAGAGGGGTCAGGACTGGCAGTTAAACATCCAAGGGTTTTCAACTTATCGAAAAGACAGGGAGGTGAGCAGAGGGGGCGCAGTTGCCTTGTTAGTTAAGAACAAAATTAAATCTATGGCACTGAATGACATAGCGTCGGATGATGTGGAGTCTGTGTGGGTGGAATTGGGGAACCACAAAGGCAAAAAAACCATAGTGGGAGTTATGTACAGACCTCTTAACAGTGGTCAGGACCAGGAGCGCAACATGTACCGGGAAATAGAGAAGGCATGTCAGAAAGGCAAGGTCACAGTGATCATGGGAGACTTCAATATGCAGGTGGACTGGGTAAATAATGTTGCCAGTGGATCCAAAGAAAGGGAATTCTTCGAATGCTTACAGGATGGCTATTTGGAACAGCTTGTCATGGAGCCCACAAGGGAGCAGGCTATTCTGGACCTAGTGCTTTGCAATGAACCAGACTTTATAAAATATCTTAAAGTAAGGGAACACTAAGGAAGCAGCGATCATAATATGGTAGAGTTCAGTCTGCAGTTTGAAAGAGAGAAGGCAAAATCGGATGTAATGGTGTTACAGTTAAATAAAGGTAATTATGAGGGCATGAGAGAGGAACTGACGAAAATAGACTGGAAGCAGAGCCTAGCAGGGAAGACAGTAGAGCAAAAATGGCAGGAGTTTGTGGGTAAAATTGAGGACACTGTACAGAGCTTCATCCCCAAGAAAAGAAAGATTACCCGGGGAGGGATTAGACAGCCATGGCTGACAAAGGAAGTCAGGAAATCTATCAAAGAAAAAGAGAATCCTATAAAGTGGCCAAGAGCACTGGGAAACCAGCAGATTGGGAAGGCTACAAAAACAAACAGAGGATAACAAAGAGAGAAATAAGGAAGGAGAGGATCAAATATGAAGGTAGGCTAGCCAGTAAAATTAGAAATGATAGTAAAAGTTTCTTTCAATACATAAGAAACAAACGACAGGCAAGAGTAGACATTGGGCCACTTCAAACTGATGCTGGAAGCCTAGTGATGGGAGATAAGGAAATAGCAGGAGAACTTAATAAGTACTTTGCATCAGTTTTCACAGTGGAAGACATGAGTAATATCCCAACAATTAAAGGGAGTCAGAGGGCTGAGTTGAGTATGGTTGCCATTACAAAAGAGAAAGTGCTAGAAAAGCTAAAAGGTCTTAAAATTGATAAATCTCCTGGCCCCGATGGGTTAAATCCTAGAATTCTGAGGGAGGTGGCTGAGGAAATAGCGGAGGCATTGGTTGAGATCTTTCAAAAGTCACTGGAGTCAGGGAAAGTCCCAGATGATGGGAAGATCGCTGTTGTAACCCCCTTGTTCAAGAAAGGATCAAGACAAAAGATGGAAAATTACAGGCAAATTAGCCTAACCTCGGTTGTTGGTAAAGTTCTAGAATCCATCATTAAGGATGAGGTTTCTAAATTCTTGGAAGAGCAGGGTCGGATTAGAACAAGTCAACATGGATTTAGTAAGGGGAGGTCATGCCTGACAAACCTGTTGGAGTTCTTTGAAGAGGTGACAAATAGGTTAGACCAGGGAATCCCAGTGGATGTGGTCTATCTAGACTTGCATTAGATTAGATTACTTACAGTGTGGAAACAGGCCCTTCGGCCCAACAAGTCCACACCGCCCCGCCGAAGTGCAACCCACCCATACCCCTACATCTACCCCTTACCTAACACTACGGGCAATTTAGCATGGCCAATTCACCTGACCTGCACATCTTTGGACTGTGGGAGGAAACCGGAGCACCCGGAGGAAACCCACGCAGACACGGGGAGAATGTGCAAACTCCACACAGACAGTCGCCTGAGGCGGGAATTGAACCCGGGTCTCTGGCACTGTGAGGCAGCAATGCTAACCACTGTGCCACCGTGCCACCCACTTCCAAAAGGCCTTTGATAAAGTGCTACACGGGGGAGGCTGCTGAGCAAGGTGAGGGCCCATGGTGTTCGAGGTGAGCTACTAGTATGGATTGAGGATTGGCTGTCTGACAGAAGGCAGAGAGTTGGGATAAAAAGTTCTTTTTCGGAATGGCAGCCGGTGACGAGCGGTGTCCCACAGGGTTCAGTGTTGGGGCCGCAGCTGTTCACGTGATATATTAATGATCTGGATGAAGGGACTGGGGGCATTCTAGCGAAGTTTGCCGATGATACAAAGTTAGGTGGACAGGCAGGTAGTACTGAGGAAGTGGGGAGGCTGCAGAAGGGTCTAGACAGTTTGGGAGAGTGGTTCAGGAAATGGCTGGTGGAATTTAATGTGAGCAACTGCGAGGTCTTGCACTTTGGAAAAAAGAATACAAGCATGGACTACTTTCTAAACGGTGAGAAAATTCATAAAGCCAAAGTACAGAGGGATCTGAGAGTGCTAGTCGAGGATTCTCTAAAGGTAAACATGCAGGTTGAGTCCGTGATTAAGAAAGCGAATGCAATGTTGTCAATTATCTCAAGAGGGTTGGAATATAAAAGCACCAATGTGCTACTGAGATTTTATAAAGCTCTGGTTAGGCCCCATTTGGAGTACTGTGTCCAGTTTTGGTCCCCACACCTCAGGAAGGACATACTGGCACTGGAGCATGTCCAGCGGAGATTCACACGGATGATCCCTGGAATGATAGGTCTAACATATGAGGAACGGCTGACGATCCTGGGATTGTATTCATTGGAGTTTAGAAGATTAAGGGGAGATCTAATAGAAACTTACAAGATAACACATGGCTTGGAGAGGGTGGACGCTAGGAAATCGTTTCCGTTAGGCGGGGAAACTAGGACCCGTGGACACAGCCTTAGAATTAGAGGGGGTAAATTCAGAACAGAAATGCGGAGATATTTCTTCAGCCAGAGAGTGGTGGGCCTGTGGAATTCATTGCCGCAGAGTACAGTGGAGGCCGGGACGCTAAATGTCTTCAAGGCAGAGATTGATAGATTCTTGTTGTCTCGAGGAATTAAGGGCTACGGGGAGAATGCGGGTAAGTGGAGTTGAAATGCCCATCAGACATGATTGAATGGTGGAGTGGACTCGATGGGAGGGAGTTACACAATGGAATCTAATCAAGGGGTTTGAGATGGTTTATATACAAATAACAGATACCCGGGAGGGAGTTACAGACTGGAATCTAATCGAGGGGTTTGGGGTAGAACATAGAACATAGAACATAGAAGAATACAGCACAGTACAGGCCCTTCGGCCCTGGATGTTGTGCCGATCAAAGCCCACCTAACCTACACTAACCCACTATCCTCCATATACCTATCCAATGCCCGCTTAAATACCCATAAAGAGGGAGAGTCCAATACTGCTACTGGCAGGGCATTCCATGAACTTACGACTCGCTGAGTGAAGAACCTACCCCTAACATCAGTCCTATATCTACCCCCCCTTAATTTAAAGCTATGCCCCCTTGGTAGGTTATATACAGAATAACAGATACTGGGAGTGAGTTACAGACGAGAATCTAATCGAGGGGTTCGGAGTGGGTTTTATACAGAATAACAGATACCCGGGGAGGGAGTTACAGACTGGAATCTAATCGAGGGGTTCGGGGTGAGTTATATACAAATAACAGATACCTGGGAGGGAGGTACATACTGGAATCTAATCGAGGGGTTTGGAGTGGGTTATATACAGAATAACAGATACTGGGAGTGAGTTACAGACTAGAATCTAATCGAGGGGTTCGGAGTGGGTTAGATACAGAATAAGAGATTCCCGGAAGGTAATTACAGACTGGAATCTAATCGAGGGGTTTGAGGTGGTTTTGTACACATACTACCAGATACCGAGCAGTGAGTTACAGACTGGAATCTAATCGAGGGGTTCGGGGTGGTTTGTTTATAAGAGTATCAGATATCCGGGAGGGAGTTACACAATGGAATCTAATCGAGGGGTTTGGGATGGTTTATATACAGAATAACAGGTACCCGGGAGGGAGTTACATATTGGAATCCAATCGAGGGGTTTGGGGTGGTTTGTATACAGAGTATCAGATATCTGGGAGGGAGTTACAGACTGGAATCTAATCGAGGGGTTCGGGGTGGGTTATATACAGAATAACAGACACCCCGGAGGGGGGAGTTACAGACTGGCATCTAATTGAGGTGTTTGGGCGGGTTTATTTACTGAATAACTGATACCCAGGTGGGAGTTACAGACTGGAATCTAATCGAGGGGTTTGGGGGTGGGTTATGTACAGAATAACAGACACCCGGGAGTGAGTTACAGACTGGAATCTAATCGAGGTGTTTGGGGTGGGTTATATCTAGAACAATAGACACCTGGGAGTGAGTAAAAGTGTAGAATCTAATTGAGGAGTTCAGGGAGGGTTTTGTACAGAATAATAGATTCCTGGGAGTGAGTTACAGACTGGAATCTAATCGAGTGGTTCGGGATGGTTTATATACAGAGTAACAGATACCCAGGAGGGAGTTACAGACTGGAATCTAATTTAGGGGTTCGGGGTGGGTTATATACAGAATAACAGATACCCAGGAGGGAGTTACAGACTGGAATCTAATCGAGGGGTTCGGGATGGTTTATATACAGAGTAACAGATACCCAGGAGGGAGTTACAGACTGGAATCTAATCTAGGGGTTTGGTGGTTTATGTATAGAATAACAGATACCCGGGAGGGAGTTATAGACTGGAATCTAATCGAGGGGTTCGTGGGGGGTTTATAATGTAGAATAACAGATACCCAGGAGTGAGGTGCAGACTGGAATCTAATTGACGGTTTCGATGTGATTTATATGCAGAATAATAGATCTCCGGGAGTGAGTAAAAGTGTAGAATCTAATTGAGGGGTTCAGGATGGGTTATGTACAGAATAACAGATTCCTGGGAGTCAGTTACAGACTAGAATCTAATCAAGGAGTTCAGGGTGGGGTTTAGATACAGAATAACAGATACCCCGGGGGGGAGTTACAGACTGGAATCTAATCGAGGGGTTCGTGGTGGTTTATATACAGAATAACAGATACCCCGGGAGGGAGTTACAGACTGGAATCTAATCGAGGGGTTCGGGATGGGTTATATACAGAATAACAGATACCCGGGAGGGAGTTACAGACTGGAATCTAATCGAGATGTTCGGGGGTGGTTTATGTACAGAATAACAGATACTTGGGAGTGAGGTACAGACTGGAATCTAATTGAGGGGTTCGGGTTGGTGTACATACAGAATAACAGATACTCGGAAGTGAGTTACTGACTGGCATCTATTTGATGTGTTTGGGTGGGTTTATTTACAGAATAACAGAGACCTGGGTGAGAGTTACAGACTGGAATCTAATTGTGGGGTTTGGGGTGGGCTATATACAGAATAACAGATACCCCGGGAGGGAGTTACAGACTGGAATCTAATTGATAGTATCAGGTTTTGTTTTACTGCTGTGCTCCCGTCCTGTTGTCATGAGGCTGAGAGAATGATGGTTGCCTTTGCTGCTTTGTAGAGGCCTCAGTGTGTGTTCTGGACATTCCCATGGAATCAATCCATGAGTTTCCCTGTCTCAGTCTTTATCTCTTTAAGTCTATCGGTATGGAGCCGAGTTGGTTAATCGACACTCCCCAATGACTCAGGCTGCTGCTGAATGCCTAGGTTACACCCACTGCTGCTGATTTACAATTACAACAAATCGTTCAGCCAGCGAGTAGCCCAACTTGGCGGATACATTGCAAAAGGCCTCACCTGATTGAAACCCTCCTTTTCCAGACATGAATCACCCCCCCCCCCAGTTCTATTGCCTCCTCACCCCGCCCTGTCACAGTGTTGAAAGCCTGCTTCTGCAGGTCTATCTCACCGTGTGGTTCTCCTTGTTCGAGAATTAAGCTCCCTCTCCATCCTTTTCCACCTCTCAAGGAAACCTGTAGCCTCCACCAGGCCTCAACTCCGCTCTAACCACAGGAGACATCCAAGGCCTACTCCAGGCCTCAACTCTGCTCTACCCGCAAGAGAAGCTTGAGGCCTACTCCAGGCCTCAACTGTGCTCTACCCGCAGGAGAAAGTTCAGTTTTCTGCAGGACAATATTCAGGCTTACTCCAGGCGTCAGCTATGTTCTACTTGCAGGAGAAGCTTCGAGCCTACTCTAGGCTTCTGTTCTGCCCCTCTTGCAGGAGAGGCCTGAGACCTGCTCCAGGCCTTCGCACTGCTCCTCCTACAGGAGAGGCTTGAGGCCTACTCCAGGCCATGGCTCTGTCCCACCTGTAGGAGACATTCAAAGTCTACTTCAGGCCTCTACTCTTCTCCATCTCGAGATTTGGGGTCTGTCTAGTTCTGATTTATTTCTTTATTGACTGGGCAGTTTGAGGAAGGAGCTGTCATTCTCTCCTTCTGCAACTGGTGGGGGAGGGGTGTGGAGCAAGCAGGGAACTAATCATAAGACCAATACAGGGTGTCGGAAGGGATCCAATTGTTTGAGAATGGGATAAAGGTTATTTGGGATTTGTGTTGGGACTTGGTGTTGGAGTATTCGGGATTAACTACGTGGATGCAAATGTTACAGGTTTATGGCTAAGGGGTAGAATTCAAGGCTTGAGTGCTTAAGTTAGATTAGGATTGTTGTTGGGGGTCAGGAAGGTGGGCAATTGTCAGGGTTAAGATCAAGCGATGGTGGCCTGGGTTAAAAGTCAACAGAGGTTCATGGATGGGGTCAAAATTCAGACAAGACAAAGGCTGAAGGTCAGGGTTAAATGATGAATGTGCTCATCCCTGCAGTGTTTGATAGGGTCCCCTGTCAGAGGTCAATGGCGCTGTTGCAAAAATAGATTCTCAAAGCGTGCACAATTTGGGACAGGTCTCTGGCCCTGGATCTCCTCTTTACTTTGTGTTTTTGCTGTGGGTGAGGCTCCTCTGGCATGTTTTCATCCTGCCTCCTGAGCTCCAGTGAGTGTTCGGCCATCATGTCTTGACTGCAGGCTTGGCCCCTCGCTTGTGTAAAGCGGGAAAAGTTTCTAGGTGCCCGTAGGTCATCCTTGGTCTTGTTCCCACCTTTAGCTCAAGGTTCCCTTGGAGACTGGGCCCGCAGTGCGCATACTGTGCCCTCAATCCTTTTGAGCTCATCGTCATTGGCAGATGTTGGCTGTGACCAATGTCGACCCTATATGGGTCTGGGGCAAGGTTGGTATTTGTTGACACCAATCCTCCCAGCCCCTAATTGCCCCTTGAACTGACAGTCTCCGCTCAGGGCCATTTCAGAGGGTGGTTCAGAGTTAATGCCACTGCTGTGTTGATGTCTGGAGTCACACGTAAACCGGGGTAAAGATAGCCGATTTCCTTCCCTCGCGAGTTAACCCGACAGGGGTCTTTTATGAAGACTGCCATCGATGACAGTCACCTGAGACAATTCTAGATTCGATCCATCGAATTTAAATTCCACGTGGGAGCGGAAGGGGGGTGCTATGCTGGGATTCCCTCCCCCTCTCTCAGAGCATTAGCCTCTGGACATGTAATGCAGAGACATTCCTGCTAGGCCACCATTTACATTTGGAGCTTATCGAGTTTCCTTTGGGATTGGGAGTTGTGGACGAGGGGCTCTGTCTCTCTCTAGTTGGTAGGAGGTTGATAGGGTCTGCTTTTGGAGACCAGGATTCAGATGTTATTGGGGGGGTGGGGTAATGGGAGGGATCAGGGTCTCAGGTAGACAGCAGAACCCAGAGTACGGAAATCATGGGCAGTACTGTAGGGATCCAGGGTCAGGGAGCAGGCAAGGGGAGGGTGAAGATTGAGGGGGGTTAAGGTTAATCAGGGGTTAATCCTAGAGTAGCTACACGTTACCAGTCTCTTTCTCGCTCAGTTTCTCTCTTTCCCAGTCACCCACCTTTAAACACGAAGCTGTAATCATCATCGGAGGAGGTCATTGTGCGGTGAGGGAAGAGGCTGTGCCCTGGTACTGACTGTCTTCCCCAGGCCGTCCACGCTGCTTCCTCGGGGAGCTGTTTACCTCTCCCTCTTTCTCTTTCTCTCTCTCTCTCTCTCTCTCTCTCTCTCTCCCTCTGTCTCTGCTTGGCACCTGATCTTCCTGGTTTCAGGGCGGGGTTTGTGGGTGTGTGTTGGACTGAAACCACAGGTCAGACCGGTTTCCTTCGTACACAGCGAGCTAGTGACAGTAAACACACCCAGCTCGCCTAGACTCCCCCCGCCTGGACACTGCTCACCTGTACTCCCCCCACCCGCTTCTGAACACTGCTCGCCTAGACTCCCCCCGCCTGGACACTGCTCACCTGTACTCCCTCCCCCCCCCCCCCGGGCACTGCTCGTCTGGAGTCCCCCCGCCTGGACACTGCTCACCTGTACTCCCCTCACCTGGACACTGCTCACCTGTATACGCCTCACCTGGACACTGCTCACCTGTCCTCACCCTGCCTGGGCACTGCTCGCCTGGACACACCTCGCCTGGACACTGCCCACCTGTACACCCCTCACCTGGACACTGCTCACCTGTCCTCACCCCGCCTGGGCACTGCTCGCCTGTACTCACCTCGCCTGGACACTGCTCACCTGTACTCCCCTCACCTGGACACTGCTCACCTGTATACGCCTCACCTGGACACTGCTCACCTGTCCTCACCCCGCCTGGGCACTGCTCGCCTGGACACTGCCCACCTGTACACCCCCTACCTGGACACTGCTCAACTGTACGCCCCTCACCTGGGCACTGCTCACCTGTACACCCCTCTGCTATGCACTGTTCACCTGGACACACCTCGCCTGGACACTGCTCACCTGAACACCCCTGCCTGGACACTGCTCACCTCTACTCCCATTGCCTGGACACTGCTCACCTGTACTCCACCCACCCGGACACTGCTCACCTGGACACTGCACCTGGGCATTACTCACCTGTACTCCCCTCACCTGGACACTGCTCATCTGTACACCCTTCACTTGGGCACTGCTCACCAGTACAGCCCTCACCTGGACACTGCTCACCTGTAAACCCCTCACCCAGACACTGCTCGCCTATACACCACTCGCCCGGGCACTGCTCACCAGTACACCCCTCTACTGGGCAGTGCTCGCCTGGACACACCCCCCCTGACACAGCTCACTTATACACACCTCGCCTGGACACACCTCCCCTGACACTGCTTACTTGTACACACCTCACCTGGACACTGCTCGCCTGTACTCCCCTCGCCTGGACACTGCTCACCTGTCCTCCCCTCACCTGGACACTGCTCACCTGTACTCCCCCCACCTGAACATTGCTTGTCTGGACCCGCCTCGCCTGGGCACTGCTGACCTGTACTCCCCTTGCCTCGTGCTCACATGTACTCCCCTCACCGGGACACTGCTCTCCTGGACACACCACCCCTGACACTGCTCACTTATACACACCTCGCCTGGACACAGCTCACCTGGGCACTGCTCGCCTGGACACACCTCCCCTGACACTGCTAACTTGTACACACCTCGCCTGGACACTGCTCACCTGGGAACTCATCGCCTGGACACACCTCCCCTGACACTGCTTACTTGTACACACCTCACCTGGACACTGCTTACTTGTACACACCTCACCTGGACACTGCTCACCTGTCCTCCCCTCACCTGGACACTGCTCATCTGTACTCCCCTCACCTGGACATTGCTCACCTGTACTCCTCCCGCCTGGACACTGCTCACCTGTCCTCCCCTCACCTGGACACTGCTCACCTGTACTCCCCCCACCTGGAAATTGCTTGTCTGGACCCGCCTCGCCTGGGCACTGCTGACCTGTACTCCCCTTGCCTCGTGCTCACATGTACTCCCCTCACCGGGACACTGCTCTCCTGGACACACCACCCCTGACACTGCTCACTTATACACACCTCGCCTGGACACAGCTCACCTGGGCACTGCTCGCCTGGACACACCTCCCCTGACACTGCTTACTTGTACACACCTCACCTGGACACTGCTCGCCTGGACACTGCTCACCTGTCCTCCCCTCACCTGGACACTGCTCACCTGTACTCCCCTCACCTGGACATTGCTCACCTGTACTCCTCCCGCCTGGACATTGCTCACCTGTACTCCTCCCGCCTGGACACTGCTCACCTGTCCTCCCCTCACCTGGACACTGCTCACCTGTCCTCCCCTCACCTGGACACTGCTCACCTGTACTCCCCTCACCTGGACATTGCTCACCTGTACTCCTCCCGCCTGGACACTGCTCACCTGTCCTCCCCTCACCTGGACACTGCTCACCTGTACTCCCCCCACCTGGAAATTGCTTGTCTGGACCCGCCTCGCCTGGGCACTGCTGACCTGTACTCCCCTTGCCTCGTGCTCACATGTACTCCCCTCACCGGGACACTGCTCACCTGTACACCTCCCACCTGGACACAGATGACCTGTACTCCCCTCGCCTGGACACTGCTCACCTATGCTCCCACTGCTTGGACACTGCTCACCTGTACTCCCCTCGCCTGGACACTGCTCACCTGTGCTCCCACTACTTGGACACTGCTCACCTGTACTCCCCTCGCCTGGACACTGCTCACCTGTGCTCCCCCCGCCTGGACACTGCTCACCTGTACTCCCCTCGCCTGGACACTGCTCTTCTGTACGTCCCTCACCTGCACACCCCTCACCTGGACAATGCTCATCTGTACTCCCCTCACCTGGGCATTGCTCACATGTACTCCCCTCGCCTGGGCACTGCTCACCTGGACTCCCCCTGCCTGGACACTGCTCACCTGTACTCCCCTCAGCTTGACACTGCTCACATGTACACCCCTCACCTGGACACTGCTCACCAGTACGCCCCTCGCCTAGGCACTGCTCACCTGTACACCCCCCGCCTGGACACTGCTCACCTGTAAACCCCTCACCCAGACACTGCTCACCTGTACACCACTTGCCTGGGCACTGCTCACCAGTACACCCCTCACCTGGACATTGCCCACTTGTACACCCCTCGCCTGGGCACTGCTCACCTGTACACCCCTCTACTGGGCACTGCTCGCCTGGACACACCTCCCCTGACACTGCTCACATGTACACACCTCTCCTGGACACTGCTTACCTGTACATCCCTCTACTGGGCACTGCCCACCTGGAAAGACCTCCCCTGACACTGCTCACTTGTACACACATCACCTGGACACTGCTCGCCTGTATTCCCTGCCTGGACACTGCTCACCTGTCCTCCCCTCACCTGGATACTGCTCACCTGTACTCCCCCCATCTGGACATTGCTCGTCTGGACCCACCTCGCCTGAACACTGCTCACCTATACTCCTCTCACCTGGACACTGTTCACCTGTTCGTCCCTCTGCCGGACACTGCTCAGCTGTACTCCCCTCACCTGGGCACTACACACCTGTACACCCCTCGCCTGGGCGCTGTTCACCTGTACACCCCTCAACACTGCTCCCTGTACTCCCCTCCCCTGGACATTGCTCACCTGTACACCCCTCACCTGGGCACTGCTCACCTGTACACCGCCCACCTAGGCACTGCTCACCTGTACACCCTTCTACTGGGCACTGCTCGCCTGGACACAACTTGCCTGGACACTGCTCACCTGTACTCCCCTCGCCTGAACACTGCTCACCTGTACACCCCTCACCTGGACACTGCTCGCCTGTACACGCATCTAGTGAGCACTGCTCGCCTGGACACTGCTCACCTGTACACATCTCGCCTGGACACTGCTCACCTGTACTCCCCTCACCTGGACACACCTCACCTGGACACTGCTCACCTGTACACGCATCTACTGGGCACTGCTCACCTGGACACACCTTGCCTGGACACTGCTCACCTGTACACATCTCGCCTGGACACTGCTCAGCTGTACTCCCCTCACCTGGGCACTGCACACCTGTACACCCTTCTACTGGGCACTGCTCGCCTGGACACAACTTGCCTGGACACTGCTCACCTGTACTCCCCTCGCCTGGACACTGCTCACCTGTACACCCCTCACCTGGACACTGCTCGCCTGTACACGCATCTACTGAGCACTGCTCGCCTGGACACTGCTCACCTACACATCTCGCCTGGACACTGCTCACCTGTACTCCCCTCACCTGGGCACTGCACACCTGTACACCCCTCGCCTGGGCACTGTTCACCTGTACACCCCTCAACACTGCTCCCTGTACACCCCTCCCCTGGACATTGCTCACCTGTACACCCCTCACCTGGGCGCTCCTCAACTGAACTCCCCTCACCGGGGCACTGCTCAGCTGTACACCGCCCATCTGGTCAATGCTCACCTGTACACCCTTCTACTGGGCACTGCTCGCCTGGACACAACTTGCCTGGACACTGCTCACCTGTACACCCCTCACCTGGACACTGCTCACCTGTACACCCCTCGCCTGGACACTGCTCACATGTACACCCCTCACCCGGACACTGCTCACCTGTACACCGCTCACCTGAACACTGCTCACCTGTGCTCCCATCCACGGGACACTGCTCACCTGTCCTCCCCTCACCTGGACACTGCTCACCTGTACTCCCCCCATCTGGACATTGCTTGTCTGGACCCACCTCGCCTGAACACTGCTCACCTATACTCCTCTCACCTGGACACTGTTCACCTGTTCGTCCCTCTGCCGGACACTGCTCAGCTGTACTCCCCTCAGCTGTACACCCCTCACCTGGGCACTGCTCACCTGTACCCCCCCTCCGCCTGGGCACTCCTCAACTGAACTCCCCTCACCGGGGCACTGCTCACCTATACACCCTTCTACTGGGCACTGCTCGCCTGGACACAACTTGCCTGGACACTGCTCACCTGTACACCCCTCGCCTGGACACTGCTCATCTGTACGTCCCTCACCTGGGCACTTCTCACCTGTACTCCCCCCGCCTGGACACTGCTCACCTGTAAACCCCTCACCCAGACACTACCCGCCTGTACACCACTCGCCTGGGCACTGCTCACCAGTACACCCCTCACCTGGACATTGCTCACTTGTACACACCTCACCTGGACACTGCTTACCTGTACATCTCTCTACTGGGCACTGCTCGCCTGTACTCCCCTCACCTGGACACTGCTCACCTGTAAACACCTCACCTGGACACTGCTCGCCTGTACTCCACTCACCTGGACACTGCTCACCTGGACAGACCTCGCCTGTACTCCCTGCCTGGACACTGCTCACCTGTAAACACCTCACCTGGGCACTGCTCACCTGTACTCCCCTCACCTGGACACTGCTCACCTGTACTCACCCTGCCTGGGCATTGATCACCTGTACACACCTCATATGGACACTTCTCACCTGTAAACACCTCACCTGGGCACTGCCCACCAATACACCCCTCACCTGGACACTGCTCACTGTACTCCCCTCACCTGGACACTGCTCATCTGTACGTCCCTCGCCTGGGCACTGCTCACCGGTATTCCCCTTGCCTGGTGCTCACTGTACTCCCCTCTCCTGGACACTGCTCACCTGTACACCCCCCGCTTGGGCACTCCTCAACTGAACTCCCCTCACCGTTGGCACTGCTCAGCTGTACACCGCCCACCTGGGCACTGCTCACCTGTACACCCTTCTACTGGGCACTGCTCGCCTGGACACACCTCACCTGGACACCCCTCACCTGTACACCCCTCGCCTGGGCACTGTTCACCTTTACTCCCCTCACTTGTACACACCTCACCCGGACACTACTCACCTGTACTTCCCCTGCCTGGACACTGCTCACCTGTACTCCCCGTGCCAAAGCACTGCTCAAATGTACTCCCCTCACCTGGACACTGCTCACCTGTACACACCTCACCCGTACTTCCCCTGCCTGGACACTGCTCACCTGTACTCCCCGTGCCGAAGCACTGCTCAAATGTACTCCCCTCACCTGGACACTGCTCACCTGTACTCACCTCGCCTGGGCACTGTTCACCTTTACTCCCCACACCTGTACACACCTCACCCGGACACTACTCACCTGTACTTCCCCTGCCTGGACACTGCTCACCTGTAATCCCCGTGCCGAAGCACTGCTCAAATGTACTCCCCTCACCTGGACACTGCTCACCTGTACTCACCTCGCCTGGACACTACTCACCTGTATCCCCCGCCTGGGCATTTCTCACCTGTACACACCTCACCTGGGCACTGCTCACCTGTACACCCCTCACCTGGACACTGCTCATCTGTACTTCCCCTGCCTGGACACTGCTCACCTGTACTCCCCTCGCCTGGACACTGCTCATCTGTCCGTCCCTCACCTGCACACCCCTCACCTGGACAATGCTCATCTGTACTCCCCTCACCTGGGCATTGCTCACATGTACTCCCCTCGCCTAGGTACTGCTCACCTGGACTCCCCCTGCCTGTACACTGCTCACCTGGACTCCCCCTGCTTAGACACTTCTCACCTGTACTCCCCTCAGCTTGACACTGCTCGCCTGTACACCCCCCGCCTGGGCACTCCTCAACTGAACTCCCCTCACCGGGGCACTGCTCAGCTGTACACCGCCCACCTAGGCACTGCTCACCTGTACACCCTTCTACTGGGCACTGCTCGCCTGGACACAACTTGCCTGGACACTGCTCACCTGTACTCCCCTCGCCTGAACACTGCTCACCTGTACACCCCTCACCTGGACACTGCTCGCCTGTACACGCATCTACTGAGCACTGCTCGCCTGGACACTGCTCACCTGTACACATCTCGCCTGGACACTGCTCACCTGTACTCCCCTCGCCTAGGCACTGCTCACCTGTACACCCCCCGCCTGGACACTGCTCACCTGTAAACCCCTCACCCAGACACTGCTCACCTGTACACCCCTCACCTGGACATTGCCCACTTGTACACCCCTCGCCTGGGCACTGCTCACCTGTACACCCCTCTACTGGGCACTGCACGCCTGGACACACCTCCCCTGACACTAGTCACATGTACACACCTCTCCTGGACACTGCTTACCTGTACATCCCTCTACTGGGCACTGCCCACCTGGAAAGACCTCCCCTGACACTGCTCACTTGTACACACATCACCTGGACACTGCTCGCCTGTATTCCCTGCCTGGACACTGCTCATCTGTCCTCCCCTCACCTGGATACTGCTCACCTGTACTCCCCCCATCTGGACATTGCTCGTCTGGACCCACCTCGCCTGAACACTGCTCACCTATACTCCTCTCACCTGGACACTGTTCACCTGTTTGTTCCTCTGCCGGACACTGCTCAGCTGTACTCCCCTCACCTGGGCACTACACACCTGTACACCCCTCGCCTGGGCGCTGTTCACCTGTACACCCCTCAACACTGCTCCCTGTACTCCCCTCCCCTGGACATTGCTCACCTGTACACCGCTCACCTGTACACCCCCCGCCTGGGCACTCCTCAACTGAACTCCCCTCACCGGGGCACTGCTCAGCTGTACACCGCCCACCTAGGCACTGCTCACCTGTACACCCTTCTACTGGGCACTGCTCGCCTGGACACAACTTGCCTGGACACTGCTCACCTGTACTCCCCTCGCCTGAACACTGCTCACCTGTACACCCCTCACCTGGACACTGCTCGCCTGTACACGCATCTACTGAGCACTGCTCGCCTGGACACTGCTCACCTGTACACATCTCGCCTGGACACTGCTCACCTGTACTCCCCTCACCTGGGCACTGCACACCTATACACCCCTCGCCTGGGCACTGTTCACCTGTACACCCCTCAACACTGCTCCCTGTACACCCCTCCCCTGGACATTGCTCACCTGTACACCCCTCACCTGGGAGCTCCTCAACTGAACTCCCCTCACCGGGGCACTGCTCAGCTGTACACCGCCCACCTGGGCACTGCTCACCTGTACACCCTTCTACTGGGCACTGCTCGCCTGGACACACCTCGCCTGTACTCCCTCACCTGGACACTGCTCACCTGTACACCCCTCGCCTGGGCACTGTTCACCTTTACTCCCCTCACCTGTACACACCTCATCCGGACACTGCTCACCTGTACTTCCCCCGCCTGGACACTGCTCACCTGTACTCCCCGTGCCAAAGCACTGCTCAATTGTACTCCCCTCACCTGGACACTGCTCACCTGTACTCACCTCGCCTGGACACTTCTCACCTGTAAACACCTCACCTGGGCACTGCCCACCAGTACACCCCTCACCTGGACACCCTTCACCAGGGCACTGCTCACCAGTACTCCCCTAGCCTGGGCACTGCTCAACTGTACACCCCTCACCTGGACACTGCTCACCTGTAAACCCCTCACCCAGACACTGCTCACCTGTACACCACTCACCTGGGCACTGCTCACCAGTACACCCCTCGCCTGGACATTGCTCACTTGTACACCCCTCACCTGGACATTGCTCACCTGTAAATCCCTCTACTGGGCACTGCTCACCTGGACACACCTCCCCTGACACTGCTCACCTGTACTCCCCTCAGCTGGACACAGCTCACCTGTACTCCCCCCACCTAGACATTGCTCGTCTGGACCCACCTCGCCTGAACACTGCTCACCTGTATTCCTCTCACCTGGACACTGTTCACCTGTACTCCCCCCACCTGGACATTGCTCGTCTGGACCCACCTCGCCTGAACACTGCTCACCTATACTCCTCTCACCTGGACACTGTTCACCTGTTCGTCCCTCTGCCGGACATTGCTCAGCCGTACTCCCCTCACCTGGGCACTGCACACCTGTACACCATCGCCTGGGCACTGTTCACCTGTACACCCCTCAACAATGCTCCCTGTACTCCCCTCCCCTGGACATTGCTCACCTGTAAACCCCTCACCTGGGCACTGCTCAACTGCGCTCCCTCACCTGGACACTGCTCACCTGTACACACCTCGCCTGGACACGGCTCGCCTGTACACTGCTCACCTTTAGTCCCCTCACCTCTACACACCTCACCCGGACACTGCTCACCTGTTACACACCTCGCCTGGACAATGCTCACCTGTACACTCCTCGCCTGGGCACTGTTCACCTTTAGTACCCACACCTGTACACACCTTACCCGGACACTGCTCACCTGTACTTCCCCTGCCTGGACACTGCTCACCTGTACTCCCTCTGCCTGAGCACTGCTCAAATGTACTCCCCTCACCTGGACACTGCTCACCTGTACACCCCTGCCTGTACACTGCTCACCTGAACTCCCCCTGCTTAGACACTTCTCACCTGTACTCCCCTCGGCTTGACACTGCTCACATGTACACTCCTCACCTGGACACTGCTCACCTGTACTCCCCTCACCTGTACACCCTTCACCTGGGCACTGCTCACCAGTACTCCCCTCGCCTGGGCACTGCTCACCTGTACACCCCTCACCTGGACCCTGCTCACCTGTAAACCACTCACCCAGACACTGCTCGCCTGTACACCACTCGCCTAGGCACTGCTCACCAGTACACCCCTCACCTGGACATTGCTCACTTGTACACCCCTCTCCTGGGCACAGCTCACCTATATACCCCTCTACTGGGCACTGCTCACCTGAACACACCTTGCCTGGACATTGCTCACCTGTAAACCCCTCTACTGGGCACTGCTCACCTGGACACAACTCCCCTGATACTGCTCACTTATACACATCTCGCCTGGACACTGCTTACCTGTACATCTGTCTACTGGGCACTGCCCGCCTGGACACATCTCGCCTCACACTGCTCACTTGTACACACCTCACCTGAACACTGCTCGCCTGGACACTGCTTGCCAGGACTATGCTCGCCTGGACCCTGCTCGCCTGGACACTGCTCGCCTGGACACACCTTGCCTGTACCTGCCGCCTGGACACCTCACCTGTCCTCCCCTCACCTGGACACTGCTCACCTGTACTCCCCCCACCTGGATATTGCTCATCTGGACCCACCTCGCCTGAACACTGCTCACCTGTACTCCCCTCACCTGGATACTATTCACCTGTTCGTCCCTCTGCCGGACATTGCTTAGCTGTACTCCCCTCACCTGGGCACTGCACACCTGTACACCCCTCGCCTGGGCGCTGTTCACCTGTACACCCCTCAACATTGCTCCCTGTACTCCCCTCCCCTGGACATTGCTCACCTGTACACCCCTCACTTGGGCACTGCTCAACTGTGCTCCCCTCACCTGGACACTGCTCACCTGTACACACCTCACCTGGACACGGCTCACCTGTACACGCCTCGCCTGGGCACTGCTCACCTGTACACACCTCGCCTGGGCACTGTTCACCTTTAGTCCCCACACCTGTACACACCTCACCCGGACACTGCTCACTTGTACTTCCCCTGCCTGGACACTGCTGACCTGTACTCCCCCTGCCTGAGCACTGCTCAAATGTACTACCCTCACCTGGACACTGCTCACCTGTACTCACCTCGCCTGGACACTACTCACCTGTATCCCCCCGCCTGGGCATTTCTCACCTGTACTCCTCTCACCTGGGCACTGCTCACCTGTACTCCCCCTGCCTGGGCATTGATCACCTCTACACACCTCACCTGGGCACTGCTCAACTTTACTCCCCTCACCTGGACACTCTTCACCTGTAAACACCTCAGCTGGACACTTCTCACCTGTAAACCCCTTGCCTGGGCACTGCCCACCTGTACACCCCTCACCTGAGCACTACTCACCTACTTCCCTCACCTGGACAATGCTCACCTGTAAACCCCTCTACTGGGCACTACTCACCTGTACACACCTTGCCTGTACACTGCTCACCTGTACACCCCTTACCTGGACACTGCTCGCCTGGACACTGCTCACTTGTACACACCTTGCCTAGACACTGCTCACCTGTACACCCCTTACCTGGACACTGCTCGCCTGGACACTGCTCACCTGTATCCACCCACCTGGACACTGCTCACCTGTATTCCCCTCACCTTTACAGTGCTCACCTGCACACCCATATATTGGGCACTACTCGACTAGAAACTGCTTACCTGTACACCCCTTGCCTGGGCACTGTTCACCTTTAGTCCTCTCACCTGGACATTGCTCACCTGTAAACCCCTCTACTGGGCATTGCTCACCTGGACACACCTCGCCTGTACACCCCCCCACCTGGACACTGCTCACCTGTACTCCCCTCACCGGGACACTGCTTGCCTGGACACACCTTGCCTGGACACTGCTCACCTGTACTCCCCTCACCTGGACACTGCTCACCTGTACACACCTCGCCTGGACACGGCTCGCCTGTACACTGCTCACCTTTAGTCCCCTCACCTGTACACACCTCACCCGGACACTGCTCACCTGTTACACACCTCGCCTGGACAATGCTCACCTGTACACTCCTCGCCTGGGCACTGTTCACCTTTAGTCCCCACACCTGTACACACCTCACCCGGACACTGCTCACCTGTACTTCCCCTGCCTGGACACTGCTCACCTGTACTCCCTCTGCCTGAGCACTGCTCAAATGTACTCCCCTCACCTGGACACTGCTCACCTGTACTCACCTCGCCTGGACACTACTCACCTGTACTTCCCCTGCCTGGACACTGCTCACCTGTACTCCCCGTGCCAAAGCACTGCTCAAATGTACTCCCCTCACCTGGACACTGCTCACCTGTACTCACCTCGCCTGGACACTGCTCACCTGCATCCCCCCGCCTGGGCATTTCTCACCTGTACTCCTCTCACCTGGGCACTGCTCACCTGTACTCCCCCCGCCTGGGCATTGATCACCTCTACACACCTCACCTGGGCACTGCTCAACTGTACTCCCCTCACCTGGACACTGCTCGCCTGTACGTCCCTCGCCTGGGCACTTCTCACCTGCACCCCCTCACCTGGACAATGCTCATCTGTGCTCCCCTCACCTGGGCACTGCTCACATGTACTCCCCTCGCCTGGGCACTGCTCACCCGTACTCCCCTCACCTGGGCACTGCTCACCTGTACACCCCTGCCTGAACACTGCTCACCTGGACTCCCCCTGCTTAGACACATCTCACCTGTACTCCCCTCGGCTTGACACTGCTCACATGTACACTCCTCACCTGGACACTGCTCACCTGTACTCCCCTCACCTGTACACCCTTCACCTGGGCACTGCTCACCAGTACTCCCCTCGCCTGGGCACTGCTCACCAGTACACCCCTCACCTGGACATTGCTCACTTGTACACCCCTCTCCTGGGCACTGCTCACCTATATACCCCTCTACTGGGCACTGCTCACCTGAACACACCTTGCCTGGACATTGCTCACCTGTAAACCCCTCTACTGGGCACTGCTCACCTGGACACACCTCCCCTGATACTGCTCACTTATACACATCTCGCCTGGACACTGCTTACCTGTACATCCGTCTACTGGGCACTGCTCGCCTGGACACATCTCGCCTCACACTGCTCACTTGTACACACCTCACCTGAACACTGCTCGCCTGGACACTGCTTGCCAGGACTCTGCTCGCCTGGACACAGCTCACCTGTACTCCCCTCACCTGGACACTGCTCGCCTGGACACACCTCGCCTGTACCTGCCACCTGGACACCTCACCTGTCCTCCCCTCACCTGGACACTGCTCACCTGTACTCCCCCCACCTGGATATTGCTCATCTGGACCCACCTCGCCTGAACACTGCTCACCTGTACTCCCCTCACCTGGATACTATTCACCTGTTCGTCCCTCTGCCGGACATTGCTTAGCTGTACGCCCCTCACCTGGGCACTGCACACCTGTACTCCCCTCACCTGGACACTGCTCGCCTGTACGTCCCTCGCCTGGGCACTTCTCACCTGCACCCCCTCACCTGGACAATGCTCATCTGTGCTCCCCTCACCTGGACACTGCTCACCAGTACTCCCCTCGCCTGGGCACTGCTCACCTGTACACACCTCACCTGGACACTGCTCACCTGTAAACACCTCACCTGGGCACTGCCCACCAGTACACCCCTCACCTGGACACCCTTCACCTGGGCACTGCTCACCAGTACTCCCCTCGCCTGGGCACTGCTCACCTGTACACCCCTCGCCTGGACACTGCTCACCTGTAAACACCTCACCCAGACACTGCTCACCTGTACACCACTCACCTGGGCACTGCTCACCAGTACACCCCTCGCCTGGACATTGCTCACTTGTACACCCCTCACCTGGGCACTGCTCACCTGTAAACCCCTCTACTGGGCACTGCTCACCTGGACACATCTTGCCTGGACATTGCTCACCTGTAAATCCCTCTACTGGGCACTGCTCACCTGGACACACCTCCCCTGACACTGCTCACTTATACACACCTCACCTGGACACAGCTCACCTGTACTCCCCCCACCTGGACATTGCTCGTCTGGACCCACCTCGCCTGAACACTGCTCACCTATACTCCTCTCACCTGGACACTGTTCACCTGTTCGTCCCTCTGCCGGACATTGCTCAGCCATACTCCCCTCACCTGGGCACTGCACACCTGTACACCCCTCGCCTGGGTGCTGTTCACCTGTACACCCCTCAACACTGCTCCCTGTACTCCCCTCGCCTGGGTGCTGTTCACCTGTACACCCCTCAACACTGCTCCCTGTACTCCCCTCCCCTGGACATTGCTCACCTGTAAACCCCTCACCTGGGCACTGCTCAACTGTGCTCCCTCACCTGGACACTGCTCACCTGTACACACCTCGCCTGGACACGGCTCACCTGTACACCCCTCGCCTGGGCACTGCTCACCTTTAGTCCCCTCACCTGTACACACCTCACCCGGACACTGCTCACCTGTTACACACCTCGCCTGGACAATGCTCACCTGTACACTCCTCGCCTGGGCACTGTTCACCTTTAGTCCCCACACCTGTACACACCTCACCCGGACACTGCTCACCTGTACTTCCCCTGCCTGGACACTGCTCACCTGTACTCCCTCTGCCTGAGCACTGCTCAAATGTACTCCCCTCACCTGGACACTGCTCACCTGTACTCACCTCGCCTGGACACTACTCACCTGCATCCCCCCACCTGGGCATTTCTCACCTGTACTCCTCTCACCTGGGCACTGCTCACCTGTACTCCCCCCGCCTGGGCATTGATCACCTCTACACACCTCACCTGGGCACTACTCAAATGTACTCCCCTCACCTGGACACTGCTCACCTGTACTCACCTCGCCTGGACACTACTCACCTGTACTTCCCCTGCCTGGACACTGCTCACCTGTACTCCCCGTGCCAAAGCACTGCTCAAATGTACTCCCCTCACCTGGACACTGCTCACCTGTACTCACCTCGCCTGGACACTGCTCACCTGCATCCCCCCGCCTGGGCATTTCTCACCTGTACTCCTCTCACCTGGGCACTGCTCACCTGTACTCCCCCCGCCTGGGCATTGATCACCTCTACACACCTCACCTGGGCACTGCTCAACTGTACTCCCCTCACCTGGACACTGCTCGCCTGTACGTCCCTCGCCTGGGCACTTCTCACCTGCACCCCCTCACCTGGACAATGCTCATCTGTGCTCCCCTCACCTGGGCACTGCTCACATGTACTCCCCTCGCCTGGGCACTGCTCACCCGTACTCCCCTCACCTGGGCACTGCTCACCTGTACACCCCTGCCTGAACACTGCTCACCTGGACTCCCCCTGCTTAGACACATCTCACCTGTACTCCCCTCGGCTTGACACTGCTCACATGTACACTCCTCACCTGGACACTGCTCACCTGTACTCCCCTCACCTGTACACCCTTCACCTGGGCACTGCTCACCAGTACTCCCCTCGCCTGGGCACTGCTCACCAGTACACCCCTCACCTGGACATTGCTCACTTGTACACCCCTCTCCTGGGCACTGCTCACCTATATACCCCTCTACTGGGCACTGCTCACCTGAACACACCTTGCCTGGACATTGCTCACCTGTAAACCCCTCTACTGGGCACTGCTCACCTGGACACACCTCCCCTGATACTGCTCACTTATACACATCTCGCCTGGACACTGCTTACCTGTACATCCGTCTACTGGGCACTGCTCGCCTGGACACATCTCGCCTCACACTGCTCACTTGTACACA
This sequence comes from Chiloscyllium punctatum, assembly GCF_047496795.1. Lineage (NCBI taxonomy): Eukaryota > Metazoa > Chordata > Chondrichthyes > Orectolobiformes > Hemiscylliidae > Chiloscyllium > Chiloscyllium punctatum. The sequence continues at coordinate 10,683,859 of NC_092766.1, forward strand.
CCTCACCTGAACACTGCTCGCCTGGACACTGCTTGCCAGGACTCTGCTCGCCTGGACACAGCTCACCTGTACTCCCCTCACCTGGACACTGCTCGCCTGGACACACCTCGCCTGTACCTGCCACCTGGACACCTCACCTGTCCTCCCCTCACCTGGACACTGCTCACCTGTACTCCCCCCACCTGGATATTGCTCATCTGGACCCACCTCGCCTGAACACTGCTCACCTGTACTCCCCTCACCTGGATACTATTCACCTGTTCGTCCCTCTGCCGGACATTGCTTAGCTGTACGCCCCTCACCTGGGCACTGCACACCTGTACTCCCCTCACCTGGGCACTGCACACCTGTACACCCCTCGCCTGGGCGCTGTTCACCTGTACACCCCTCAACATTGCTCCCTGTACTCCCCTCCCCTGGACATTGCTCACCAGTACACCCCTCACTTGGGCACTGCTCAACTGTGCTCCCGTCACCTGTACACACCTCACCTGGACACGGCTCACCTGTACACACCTCGCCTGGACACTGCTCACCTGTACACACCTTGCCTGGGCACTGTTCACCTGTACACACCTCGCCTGGACAATGCTCACCTGTACACCCCTCGCCTGGGCACTGTTCACCTGTGCTCCCATCCGCGGGACACTGCTCACCTGTTCTCCCCTCACCTGGACACTGCTCACCTGTACTCCCCCCATCTGGACATTGCTTGTCTGGACCCACCTCGCCTGAACACTGCTCACCTATACTCCTCTCACCTGGACACTGTTCACCTGTTCGTCCCTCTGCCGGACACTGCTCAGCTGTACTCCCCTCACCTGGGCACTGCACACCTGTACACCCCTCACCTGGGCGCTGTTCACCTGTACACCCCTCAACACTGCTCCCTGTACTCCCCTCCCCTGGACATTGCTCACCTGTACACCCCTCACCTGGGCACTGCTCACCTGTACACCCCTCACCCGGACACTGCTCGCCTGTACACGCATCTACTGAGCACTGCTCGCCTGGACACACCTTGCCTGGACACTGCTCACCTGTACACATCTCGCATGGACACTGCACACCTGTACACCCCTCACCTGGGCACTGCACACCTGTACACCCCTCGCCTGGGCACTGTTCACCTGTACACCCCTCAACACTGCTCCATGTACACCCCTTCCCTGGACATTGCTCACCTGTACACCCCTCACCTGGGCACTGCTCACCTGTACACCCCCCGCCTGGGCACTCCTCAACTGAACTCCCCTCACCGTGGCACTGCTCAGCTGTACACCCCTCGCCTGGGCACTGTTCACCTTTACTCCCCTCACTTGTACACACCTCATCCGGACACTGCTCACCTGTACTTCCCCCGCCTGGACACTGCACACCTGTACTCCCCGTGCCAAAGCACTGCTCAAACGTACTCCCCTCACCTGGACACTGCTCACCTGTACTCACCTCGCCTGGACACTACTCACCTGTATCCCCCTGCCTGGGCATTTCTCACCTGTACACACCTCACCTGGACACTTCTCACCTGTAAACACCTCACCTGGGCACTGCCCACCAGTACACCCCTCACCTGGACACCCTTCACCTGGGCACTGCTCACCAGTACTCCCCTCGCCTGGGCACTGCTCACCTGTACACCCCTCACCTGGACACTGCTCACCTGTAAACCCCTCACCCAGACACTGCTCACCTGTACACCACTCACCTGGGCACTGCTCACCAGTACACCCCTCGCCTGGACATTGCTCACTTGTACACCCCTCACCTGGGCACTGCTCACCTGTAAACCCCTCTACTGGGCACTGCTCACCTGGACACATCTTGCCTGGACATTGCTCACCTGTAAATCCCTCTACTGGGCACTGCTCACCTGGACACACCTCCCCTGACACTGCTCACTTATACACACCTCACCTGGACACAGCTCACCTGTACTCCCCCCACCTGGACATTGCTCGTCTGGACCCACCTCGCCTGAACACTGCTCACCTATACTCCTCTCACCTGGACACTGTTCACCTGTTCGTCCCTCTGCCGGACATTGCTCAGCCATACTCCCCTCACCTGGGCACTGCACACCTGTACACCCCTCGCCTGGGCGCTGTTCACCTGTACACCCCTCAACACTGCTCCCTGTACTCCCCTCCCCTGGACATTGCTCACCTGTAAACCCCTCACCTGGGCACTGCTCAACTGTGCTCCCTCACCTGGACACTGCTCACCTGTACTCACCTCGCCTGGACACTGCTCACCTGTATTCCCCCTGCCTGGGCATTGATCACCTCTACACACCTCACCTGGGCACTGCTCAACTGTACTTCCCCCGCCTGGACACTGCTCACCTGTACTCCCCGTGCCAAAGCACTGCTCAAACGTACTCCCCTCACCTGGACACTGCTCACCTGTACTCACCTCGCCTGGACACTACTCACCTGTATCCCCCCACCTGGGCATTTCTCACCTGTACACACCTCACCTGGACACTTCTCACCTGTAAACACCTCACCTGGGCACTGCCCACCAGTACACCCCTCACCTGGACACCCTTCACCTGGGCACTGCTCACCAGTACTCCCCTCGCCTGGGCACTGCTCACCTGTACACCCCTCACCTGTAAACCCCTCACCCAGACACTGCTCACCTGTACACCACTCACCTGGGCACTGCTCACCAGTACACCCCTCGCCTGGACATTGCTCACTTGTACACCCCTCACCTGGGCACTGCTCACCTGTAAACCCCTCTACTGGGCACTGCTCACCTGGACACATCTTGCCTGGACATTGCTCACCTGTAAATCCCTCTACTGGGCACTGCTCACCTGGACACACCTCCCCTGACACTGCTCACTTATACACACCTCACCTGGATACTGCTCACCTGTACTCCCCCCACCTGGACATTGCTCGTCTGGACCCACCTCGCCTGAACACTGCTCACCTATACTCCTCTCACCTGGACACTGTTCACCTGTTCGTCCCTCTGCCGGACATTGCTCAGCCATACTCCCCTCACCTGGGCACTGCACACCTGTACACCCCTCGCCTGGGCGCTGTTCACCTGTACACCCCTCAACACTGCTCCCTGTACTCCCCTCCCCTGGACATTGCTCACCTGTAAACCCCTCACCTGGGCACTGCTCAACTGTGCTCCCTCACCTGGACACTGCTCACCTGTACACACCTCGCCTGGACACGGCTCACCTGTACACCCCTCGCCTGGGCACTGCTCACCTTTAGTCCCCTCACCTGTACACACCTCACCCGGACACTGCTCACCTGTTACACACCTCGCCTGGACAATGCTCACCTGTACACTCCTCGCCTGGGCACTGTTCACCTTTAGTACCCACACCTGTACACACCTCACCCGGACACTGCTCACCTGTACTTCCCCTGCCTGGACACTGCTCACCTGTACTCCCTCTGCCTGAGCACTGCTCAAATGTACTCCCCTCACCTGGACACTGCTCACCTGTACTCACCTCGCCTGGACACTACTCACCTGCATCCCCCCGCCTGGGCATTTCTCACCTGTACTCCTCTCACCTGGGCACTGCTCACCTGTACTCCCCCCGCCTGGGCATTTCTCACCTCTACACACCTCACCTGGGCACTGCTCAACTGTACTCCCCTCACCTGGACACTGCTCGCCTGTACGTCCCTCGCCTGGGCACTTCTCACCTGCACCCCCTCACCTGGACAATGCTCATCTGTGCTCCCCTCACCTGGGCACTGCTCACATGTACTCCCCTCGCCTGGGCACTGCTCACCCGTACTCCCCTCACCTGGGCACTGCTCACCTGTACACCCCTGCCTGTACACTGCTCACCTGGACTCCCCCTGCTTAGACACTTCTCACCTGTACTCCCCTCGGCTTGACACTGCTCACATGTACACTCCTCACCTGGACACTGCTCACCTGTACTCCCCTCACCTGTACACCCTTCACCTGGGCACTGCTCACCAGTACTCCCCTCGCCTGGGCACTGCTCACCTGTACACCCCTCACCTGGACCCTGCTCACCTGTAAACCACTCACCCAGACACTGCTCGCCTGTACACCACTCGCCTAGGCACTGCTCACCAGTACACCCCTCACCTGGACATTGCTCACTTGTACACCCCTCTCCTGGGCACAGCTCACCTATATACCCCTCTACTGGGCACTGCCCGCCTGGACACATCTCGCCTCACACTGCTCACTTGTACACACCTCACCTGAACACTGCTCGCCTGGACACAGCTCACCTGTACTCCGCTCACCTGGACCCTGCTCGCCTGGACACTGCTCGCCTGGACACACCTTGCCTGTACCTGCCGCCTGGACACCTCACCTGTCCTCCCCTCACCTGGACACTGCTCACCTGTACTCCCCCCACCTGGATATTGCTCATCTGGACCCACCTCGCCTGAACACTGCTCACCTGTACTCCCCTCACCTGGATACTATTCACCTGTTCGTCCCTCTGCCGGACATTGCTTAGCTGTACTCCCCTCACCTGGGCACTGCACACCTGTACACCCCTCGCCTGGGCGCTGTTCACCTGTACACCCCTCAACATTGCTCCCTGTACTCCCCTCCCCTGGACATTGCTCACCTGTACACCCCTCATTTGGGCACTGCTCAACTGTGCTCCCCTCACCTGGACACTGCTCACCTGTACACACCTCACCTGGACACGGCTCACCTGTACACGCCTCGCCTGGGCACTGCTCACCTGTACACACCTCGCCTGGGCACTGTTCACCTTTAGTCCCCACACCTGTACACACCTCCCCCGGACACTGCTCACTTGTACTTCCCCTGCCTGGACACTGCTGACCTGTACTCCCCCTGCCTGAGCACTGCTCAAATGTACTACCCTCACCTGGACACTGCTCACCTGTACTCACCTCGCCTGGACACTACTCACCTGTATCCCCCCGCCTGGGCATTTCTCACCTGTACTCCTCTCACCTGGGCACTGCTCACCTGTACTCCCCCCGCCTGGGCATTGATCACATCAACACACCTCACCTGGGCACTGCTCAACTTTACTCCCCTCACCTGGACACTCTTCACCTGTAAACACCTCAGCTGGACACTTCTCACCTGTAAACCCCTTGCCTGGGCACTGCCCACCTGTACACCCCTCACCTGAGCACTACTCACCTACTTCCCTCACCTGGACAATGCTCACCTGTAAACCCCTCTACTGGGCACTACTCACCTGTACACACCTTGCCTGTACACTGCTCACCTGTACACCCCTTACCTGGACACTGCTCGCCTGGACACTGCTCACTTGTACACACCTTGCCTAGACACTGCTCACCTGGACACTGCTCACCTGTATCCACCCACCTGGACACTGTTCACCTGTACACCCTTATACTGGGCACTGCTCGCCTGGACACAGCTCACCTGTATTCCCCTCACCTTTACAGTGCTCACCTGCACACCCATATATTGGGCACTACTCGACTAGAAACTGCTTACCTGTACACCCCTTGCCTGGGCACTGTTCACCTTTAGTCCTCTCACCTGGACATTGCTCACCTGTAAACCCCTCTACTGGGCATTGCTCACCTGGACACACCTCGCCTGTACACCCCCCCACCTGGACACTGCTCACCTGTACTCCCCTCACCGGGACACTGCTTGCCTGGACACACCTTGCCTGGACACTGCTCACCTGTACTCCCCTCACCTGGGCACTGTACACCGTACACCCCTCACCTGGGCACTGCTCAACTGTAAACCTCCGCCTGGGCACTGCTCAACTGTAAACCCCCGCCTAGGCACTCCTCACTTGTACTCCCCTCACCTGGGCACTGCTTACCTGTACTCCCCCCCCCCGAGCACTGCTCACCTGTACTTCCCTCACCTGGGCACTGCTCACTTATACCTCCCTCACCTGTACTCCCCTCACCTGGACACTGCTCACATGTACACCCCCTACCTGGACACTGCTCACCTGTACTCCGCTCGGCTGGACACAGCTCACCTGTACTCCCCCCACCTGGACATTGCTCGTCTGGACCCACCTCGCCTGAACACTGCTCACCTATACTCCTCTCACCTGGACACTGTTCACCTGTTCGTCCCTCTGCCGGACATTGCTCAGCCGTACTCCCCTCACCTGGGCACTGCACACCTGTACACCATCGCCTGGGCACTGTTCACCTGTACACCCCTCAACAATGCTCCCTGTACTCCCCTCCCCTGGACATTGCTCACCTGTAAACCCCTCACCTGGGCACTGCTCAACTGTGCTCCCTCACCTGGACACTGCTCACCTGTACACACCTCGCCTGGACACGGCTCACCTGTACACTGCTCACCTTTAGTCCCCTCACCTGTACACACCTCACCCGGACACTGCTCACCTGTTACACACCTCGCCTGGACAATGCTCACCTGTACACTCCTCGCCTGGGCACTGTTCACCTTTAGTCCTCACACCTGTACACACCTCACCCGGACACTGCTCACCTGTACTTCCCCTGCCTGGACACTGCTCACCTGTACTCCCTCTGCCTGAGCACTGCTCAAATGTACTCCCCTCACCTGGACACTGCTCACCTGTACTCACCTCGCCTGGACACTACTCACCTGCATCCCCCCACCTGGGCATTTCTCACCTGTACTCCTCTCACCTGGGCACTGCTCACCTGTATTCCCCCTGCCTGGGCATTGATCACCTCTACACACCTCACCTGGGCACTGCTCAACTGTACTCCCCTCACCTGGACACTGCTCGCCTGTACGTCCCTCGCCTGGGCACTTCTCACCTGCACCCCCTCACCTGGACAATGCTCATCTGTGCTCCCCTCACCTGGGCACTGCTCACATGTACTCCCCTCGCCTGGGCACTGCTCACCCGTACTCCCCTCACCTGGGCACTGCTCACCTGTACACCCCTGCCTGTACACTGCTCACCTGAACTCCCCCTGCTTAGACACTTCTCACCTGTACTCCCCTCGGCTTGACACTGCTCACATGTACACTCCTCACCTGGACACTGCTCACCTGTACTCCCCTCACCTGTACACCCTTCACCTGGGCACTGCTCACCAGTACTCCCCTCGCCTGGGCACTGCTCACCTGTACACCCCTCACCTGGACACTGCTCACCTGTAAACCACTCACCCAGACACTGCTCGCCTGTACACCACTCGCCTAGGCACTGCTCACCAGTACACCCCTCACCTGGACATTGCTCACTTGTACACCCCTCTCCTGGGCACAGCTCACCTATATACCCCTCTACTGGGCACTGCTCACCTGAACACACCTTGCCTGGACATTGCTCACCTGTAAACCCCTCTACTGGGCACTGCTCACCTGGACACACCTCCCCTGATACTGCTCACTTATACACATCTCGCCTGGACACTGCTTACCTGTACATCCGTCTACTGGGCACTGCTCGCCTGGACACATCTCGCCTCACACTGCTCACTTGTACACACCTCACCTGAACACTGCTCGCCTGGACACTGCTTGCCAGGACTCTGCTCGCCTGGACACAGCTCACCTGTACTCCCCTCGCCTGGACCCGGCTCGCCTGGACACTGCTCGCCTGGAGACACCTCGCTTGTACCTGCCGCCTGGACACCTCACCTGTCCTCCCCTCACCTGGACACTGCTCACCTGTACTCCCCTCACCTGGATACTATTCACCTGTTCGTCCCTCTGCCGGACATTGCTTAGCTGTACGCCCCTCACCTGGGCACTGCACACCTGTACTCCCCTCACCTGGGCACTGCACACCTGTACACCCCTCGCCTGGGCGCTGTTCACCTGTACACCCCTCAACATTGCTCCCTGTACTCCCCTCCCCTGGACATTGCTCACCTGTACACCCCTCACTTGGGCACTGCTCAACTGTGCTCCCCTCACCTGGACACTGCTCACCTGTACACACCTTGCCTGGACACTGCTCACCTGTACACACCTTGCCTGGGCACTGTTCACCTGCACAATGCTCACCTGTACACCCCTCGCCTGGGCACTGTTCACCTTTAGTCCCCACACCTGTACACCCCTCACCCGGACACTGCTCACCTGTACACCGCTCACCTGTTCTCCCCTCACCTGGACACTGTTCACCTGTACTCCCCCCACCTGGACATTGCTCGTCTGAACACTGCTCACCTATACTCCTCTCACCTGGACACTGTTCACCTGTTCGTCCCTCTGCCGGACACTGCTCAGCTGTACTCCCCTCACCTGGGCACTGCACACCTGTACACCCCTCACCTGGGCGCTGTTCACCTGTACACCCCTCAACACTGCTCCCTGTACACCCCTCCCCTGGACATTGCTCACCTGTACACCCCTCACCTGGGCACTGCTCACCTGTACACCCCTCACCTGGACACTGCTCGCCTGTACACGCATCTACTGAGCACTGCTCGCCTGGACACACCTTGCCTGGACACTGCTCACCTGTACACATCTCGCATGGACACTGCACACCTGTACACCCCTCACCTGGGCACTGCACACCTGTACACCCCTCGCCTGGGCACTGCACACCTGTACACCCCTCGCCTGGGCACTGTTCACCTGTACACCCCTCAACACTGCTCCATGTACACCCCTCCCCTGGACATTGCTCACCTGTACACCCCTCACCTGGGCACTGCTCACCTGTACACCCCCCGCCTGGGCACTCCTCAACTGAACTCCCCTCACCGTGGCACTGCTCAGCAGTACACCGCCCACCTGGGCACTGCTCACCTGTACACCCTTCTACTGGGCACTGCTCACCTGTACTCCCTCACCTGGACACTGCTCACCTGTACACCCCTCGCCTGGGCACTGTTCACCTTTACTCCCCTCACTTGTACACACCTCATCCGGACACTGCTCACCTGTACTTCCCCCGCCTGGACACTGCTCACCTGTACTCCCCGTGCCAAAGCACTGCTCAAACGTACTCCCCTCACCTGGACACTGCTCACCTGTACTCACCTCGCCTGGACACTACTCACCTGTATCCCCCCGCCTGGGCATTTCTCACCTGTACACACCTCACCTGGACACTGCTCACCTGTAAACACCTCACCTGGGCACTGCCCACCAGTACACCCCTCACCTGGACACCCTTCACCTGGGCACTGCTCACCAGTACTCCCCTCGCCTGGGCACTGCTCACCTGTACACCCCTCGCCTGGACACTGCTCACCTGTAAACACCTCACCCAGACACTGCTCACCTGTACACCACTCACCTGGGCACTGCTCACCAGTACACCCCTCGCCTGGACATTGCTCACTTGTACACCCCTCACCTGGGCACTGCTCACCTGTAAACCCCTCTACTGGGCACTGCTCACCTGGACACATCTTGCCTGGACATTGCTCACCTGTAAATCCCTCTACTGGGCACTGCTCACCTGGACACACCTCCCCTGACACTGCTCACTTATACACACCTCACCTGGACACAGCTCACCTGTACTCCCCCCACCTGGACATTGCTCGTCTGGACCCACCTCGCCTGAACACTGCTCACCTATACTCCTCTCACCTGGACACTGTTCACCTGTTCGTCCCTCTGCCGGACATTGCTCAGCCATACTCCCCTCACCTGGGCACTGCACACCTGTACACCCCTCGCCTGGGTGCTGTTCACCTGTACACCCCTCAACACTGCTCCCTGTACTCCCCTCGCCTGGGTGCTGTTCACCTGTACACCCCTCAACACTGCTCCCTGTACTCCCCTCCCCTGGACATTGCTCACCTGTAAACCCCTCACCTGGGCACTGCTCAACTGTGCTCCCTCACCTGGACACTGCTCACCTGTACACACCTCGCCTGGACACGGCTCACCTGTACACCCCTCGCCTGGGCACTGCTCACCTTTAGTCCCCTCACCTGTACACACCTCACCCGGACACTGCTCACCTGTTACACACCTCGCCTGGACAATGCTCACCTGTACACTCCTCGCCTGGGCACTGTTCACCTTTAGTCCCCACACCTGTACACACCTCACCCGGACACTGCTCACCTGTACTTCCCCTGCCTGGACACTGCTCACCTGTACTCCCTCTGCCTGAGCACTGCTCAAATGTACTCCCCTCACCTGGACACTGCTCACCTGTACTCACCTCGCCTGGACACTACTCACCTGCATCCCCCCACCTGGGCATTTCTCACCTGTACTCCTCTCACCTGGGCACTGCTCACCTGTATTCCCCCTGCCTGGGCATTGATCACCTCTACACACCTCACCTGGGCACTGCTCAACTGTACTCCCCTCACCTGGACACTGCTCGCCTGTACGTCCCTCGCCTGGGCACTTCTCACCTGCACCCCCTCACCTGGACATTGCTCACCTGTACTCCCCACACCTGGGCACTGTACACCTGTACACCCCTCACCTGGGCACTGCTCAACTGTAAACCTCCGCCTTGGCACTGCTCAACTGTAAACCCCCGCCTAGGCACTCCTCACTTGTACTCCCCTCACCTGGGCACTGCTTACCTGTACACCCCCCCCCGAGCACTGCTCACCTGTACTTCCCTCACCTGGGCACTGCTCACTTGTACCTCCCTCACCTGTACTCCCCTCACCTGGACACTGCTCACATGTACACCCCCTACCTGGACACTGCTCACCTGTACTCACCTCGCCTGGACACTACTCACCTGCATCCCCCCGCCTGGGCATTTCTCACCTGTACTCCTCTCACCTGGGCACTGCTCACCTGTACTCCCCCCGCCTGGGCATTGATCACCTCTACACACCTCACCTGGGCACTGCTCAACTGTACTCCCCTCACCTGGACACTGCTCGCCTGTACGTCCCTCGCCTGGGCACTTCTCACCTGCACCCCCTCACCTGGACACTGCTCACCTGTACTCCCCACACCTGGGCACTGTACACCTGTACACCCCTCACCTGGGCACTGCTCAACTGTAAACCTCCGCCTGGGCACTGCTCAACTGTAAACCCCCGCCTAGGCACTGCTCAACTGTAAACCCCCGCCTAGGCACTCCTCACTTGTACTCCCCTCACCTGGGCACTGCTTACCTGTACTCCCCCCCCCCCCGAGCACTGCTCACCTGTACTTCCCTCACCTGGGCACTGCTCACTTGTACCTCCCTCACCTCTACTCCACTCGCCTGTGCACTGCTCATCTGTACTCCCCTCACCTGGACACTGCTCGCCTGTACCTCCCTAACCTGGGCATTGCTCACTGTACATCCCTCACCTGGATACTGCTCATCTGTACGTCCCTCGTTTGGGCACTGCTCACCTGTACTCCCCTTGCCTGGTGCTCACCTGTACTCCCCTCTCATGGACACTGCTCACCTGTACACCCTCCACCTGGGCACTCCTCACCTGAACTCCCCTCACCTGGGCACTACTCTGCTGTACTTCACGCACCTGTGCACTGCTTACCTGTACACCCTTCTACTGGGCACTGCTCGCCTGGACACTGCTCACCTGTACTCCCCTCACCTGGACACTGCTCACCTGTACCTCCCTAACCTGGGCACTGCTCACCTGTACTCCCCTCACCTGGACACTGCTCACCTGTACCTCCCTAACCTGGGCACTGCTCATCTGTACGTCCCTTGCCTGGGCACTGCTCACCGGTACTCCCCTTGCCTGGTGCTCACCTGTACTCTCCTCACCTGGACACTGCTCATCTGTACGTCCCTCACCTGGGCACTTCTCACCTGGACAATGCTCATCTGTACTCCCCTCACCTGGACACTGCTCACCTGTAAAGCCCTCACCCAGACACTGCTCACCTGTACACCCCTCACCTGGACATTGCTCACTTGTACACACCTCGCCTGGGCACTGCTCACTTGTACACACCTCGCCTGGGCACTGCTCACCTGTACACCCCTCTACTGGTCACTGCTCGCCTGGACACACCTCCCCTGACACTGCTCACTTGTACACACCTCGCCTGGACACTGCTTACCTGTACATCCCTCTACTGGGCACTGCCCACCTGTAACCGCCCACCTGGACACTGCTCACCTGTACTCCCCTCACCTGGACACTGTTCACCTGTTCGTCCCTCTCCCGGACACTGCTCACCTGTACTCCCCTCACCTGGGCACTACACACCTGTACACCCTTCACCTGGGCACTGCTCACCTGTACACCCTTCACCTGGACACTGTTCACCTGTTCGTCCCTCACCTGGACATTGCTCACCTGTATTCCCCTCAGCTGGACACTGCTCACCTGTACTCCCCACACCTGGTCACTGCTCACCTGTACACCCCTTGCCTGGGCACTGCTCAATTGTAAACCCCCCGCCTGGGCACTCCTCACTTGTACTCCCCCCGCCTGAGCACTGCTCACCTGTACTCCCCTCACCTGGGCACTGCTCACCTGTACCTCCCTCACCTATACCCCACTCGCCTGTGCACTGCTCATCTGTAATCCCCTCACCTGGACACTGCTCACCTGTACCTCCTTCGCCTGGATACTGCTCATCTGTACGTTCCTTGCCTGGGCACTGCTCACCGGTACTCCCCTTGCCTGGTGCTCACCTGAACTCCCCTCACCTGGGCACTACTCTGCTGTACTCTGCCCACCTGGGCACTGCTCACCTGTACACCCTTCTACTGGGCACTGCTCACCTGGACACACCTCGCCTGGACACTGCTCGCCTCAACACCCCCCGTGGACACTGCTCACCTGTACGCCCCCTGCCTAGACACTACTCACTTGTACTCCCCTCACCTAGACACTGCTCGCCTGGACGCACCTTGTCTGGACACTGCTCACTTGTACACACCTTGTCTGGACACTGCTCACCTGTACTTCCCTCACCTGGACACTACTCGCCTGGACACACCTCGCCTTTACACTACTCACCTGTACTCCACTCACATGGACACTATTCACCTGGACACAACTCACCTGGGCATTACTCACCTGTACTTCCCTCACCTGAACACTGCTCACCTGTACACCCCTCAACACTGCTCCCAGTAATCCCCTCCCCTGGGCGCTGTTCACCTGTACACCCCTCAACACTGCTCCCAGTACTCCCCTCACCTGGACACTGCTCACCTGTACACCCCTCACCTGGACACTGCTCACCTGTACTCCCCTCACCTGGACATTGCTCACCTGTACATCCCTCACCTGGGCACTGCTCAACTGTGTTCCCCTGGCCTGGACACTGCTCGCCTGTACACCCCTCGCCTGGGCATTGTTCACCTTTACTCCCCTCACCTGTACACACCTCACCCAGACACTGCTCACCTGTACTTCCCCCGCCTGGACACTGCTCACCTGTACTCCCTCTGCCTGAGCACTGCTCAAATGTTCTCCCTTAACCTGGACACTGCTCACCTGTACTCACCTCGCCTGGACATTGATCACCTTTACACACCTCACCTGGGCACTGCTCAACTGTACTCCACTCATCTGGACACTGCTCACTTGTACACCCCTCACCTTTGGCACTGCTCAACTGTGCTCCCCTCGCCTGGACACTGCTCACTTGTACTCCCCCTGCCTGAGCACTGCTCAAATGTACTCCCCTCACCTGGACACTGCTCACCTGTACTTCCCCCGCCTGGACACTGCTCACCTGTACACCCCTCACCTGGACACTGCTCAAATGTACTCCCCTCACCTGGACACTGCTCACCTGTACTTCCCCTGCCTGGACACTGCTCAAATGTATTCCCCTCACCTGGACACTGCTCACCTGTACTCGCCTAGCCTGGGCATTGCTCATCTGTACTTCCCTGACCTGGGCACTGCTCACCTGTACTCCCCCCACTTGGGCACTGCTCACCTGAAAGCCCCTCACCTAGACACTGTTCACGTTTACACCTCTCACCTGCTCACTGCTCACCTGTACACCCCTCACCTAGACACTGTTCACTTGTACACACCTCGCCTGTACTCCCCCCCGCCTGGAGACTGCTCACCTGCACTCCCCTCACCTTGACTCTGCTCACGTGTACACCCCTCACCTGGATACTGCTCACCTGCACTCCCCTCACCTGGACACTGCTCGGCTGGACACCTCGCCTGTACTCTCCCTGCCTGGACACTGCTCACCTGTAGTCCCTTCACCTGGACACTGTTCACCTGTTCGTCCCTCTCCCAGACACTGCTCACCTGTAATCCCCTCACCCAGACAATGCTCACCTGTACTCCCCTCACCTGGACACTGCTCATCTGTATGTCTTTCGCCTGGGCACTGCTTACCTGTACTCCCCTTGCCTGGTGCTCACCTGCATGTCCCTCACCTGGACACTGCTCACCTGCACATCCCTCACCTGGACACTGCTCACCTGGACTCCCCCTGCCTGGACACTGCTCACCTGTACACCCCCTGTCTGGACACTGCTCACCTGGACTCCCCCTGCCTGGACACTGCTCACCTGGACTCCCCCTGTCTGGACACTGCTCACCTGGACTCCCCCTGCCTGGACTCTGCTGACCTGTACACCCCTCACATGGACACTGCTCACTTGTGCACACCTCATCTTGAAACTGCTCACCTGTACTCCCCTCACCTGGAAAATGCTCACTTGGACACAACTCGCCTGGACACTGCTCACCTGTACTCCCCTCACCTGGACACTGCTCACCTGTACTCCCCCTGCCTGGGCATTGCTCACCTGTACTCCCCCCGCCTGGGCACTGTTCACCTGTACTCCCCTCACCTAGACACTGCTCACCTGTACTTCCCCTCGCCTGGACACTGCTCACCTGTACTTACCCCACCTGGACACTGCTCACCTGTACTCCCCTCGCCTGGGCATTGATCAGCTGTATACACCTCACCTAGTCACTGCTCACCTGTACTCTCCCCGCCTGGACAGTGCTCACTTGGACACACCTCGCCTGGACACTGCTCATCTGTACTCCCGTCACCTGGACACTGCTCACCTGTACACCCCCCACCTGGGCATTGCTCACCTGTACACACCTCACCTGGGAACTGCTCAACTGTAATCCCCTCACCTGGACACTGCTCACCTATACTCTCCCCGCCTGGACACTGCTCACTTGGACACACCTCGCCTGAACACTGCTCACCTGTACTCCCGTCACCTGGACACTGCTCACCTGTACACACCTCACCTGGACACTGCTCACCTGTATACCCCTCGCCTGGGCACTACTCGCCTGGACACACCTCACCTGGGCACTGCTCACTTGTACACCCCTCACCTGGGCATTGCTCACCTGTACACCCCTCACCTAGACATTGCTCACCTGTACACCCCTCTACTGGGCACTGCTCACCAGGACACTCCTCGTCTGGACACCTCGCCTGGACACTGCGTGCCTGTATACCCCCCACCTGGACTCTGCTCACCTGTACTCCCCTCACCTAGACATTACTCACCTGTACACCGCTCTACTGGGCACTGCTCACCTGTACTCCCGCTGCCTGGATACGGCTCACGTGCCTCACCTGTACTTTCCTCACCTGGACACTACTCGCCTGGACACTGCTCACCTGGGCATTACTCACCTGTATTCCCCTCACCTAAACACTGCTCACCTGTACTCCCCTTACTTGGACTCTGCTCACCTGTACACCCCCCGCCTGGACATTGATCACTTGCAGACCCCTCACCTGAGCACTGCTCACCTGTACTCCCCTTGCATGGTGCTCACCTGTACTCCCCCCGCTTGGACACTGCTCACCTGCACACCTCTCACCTGGACACTGCTCACCTGTACTCCCCCTGCCTGGATATGGCTCACGTGTACTCCCCTCACCTGGACACTGCTTGCCTAGACACACCTCACTTGTACACACCTTACCTGGACACTGCTCACTTGTACTCCCCTCACCTGGACACTGCTCGCCTGGACACACCCCGCCTGGACACTACTCACCTGTACTCCACCCACCTGGACACTGCTCACCTGGACACAGCTCACCTGGGCATTACTCACCTGTACTCCCCTAACCTGGACACTGCTCACCTGTACATCCCTCACCTGGACGCTGCTCACCTGTACACTTCTCATCTGGACACTGCCCACCTGTACACACCTCACCTGGACATTGCTCACCTGTACACCCCCTCACCTGGGCACTGCTCACCTGTACTCCCCTCACCTGGACAGTACTCACCTGTACTCCACCCATCTGGTCACTGCTCACCTGGACACAGCTCACCTGGGCATTACTCACCTGGACTCCCCTCACCTGGACACTGCCCACCTGTACACACCTCACCTGGACGCTGCTCACCTGTACACCCCTCACCTGGGCGCTGCTCACCTGTACACCCCTCACCTGGGCACTGCTCACCTGTACTCTTCTCACCTGGACACTGCTCACATGTACACCTCCCACCTGGACACTGCTCACTTGTACTCCCCACACCTGGGCACTGCTCACCTGTACACCCCTCACCTGGGCACTGCACACCTGTACACCCCCCACCTGGGCACTCCTCACCTGTACTCCCCCGTCCAGTGCACTGCTCACCTGTACTCCCCTCACCTGGACACTGCTCACCTGTACTCCCCACACCTGGGCACTGCTCACCTGTACACCCCTCCCTGGGCACAGCGCACCTGTACAACCCCCACCTGGGCACTCCTCACCTGTACTCCCCCGGCCTGTGCACTGCTCACCTGTACTCCCCTCACCTGGACACTGCTCACATGTACCTCCATCACCTGGGCACTGCTCACTGTACATCCCCTGCCCGGACACTGCTCACCTGTACTCCCCTGACCTGGACACCGCTCACCTGTACCTCCCTCGCCTGGGCATGCTCACTGTACACCCCGCGCCTCGACAATGCTCACCAGTAACCCCTCGCCTGGGCACTGCTCACGTTTACACTCCTCACCTGGGCACTGCTCACCAATACTCCCCCCACCTGGGCATTGCTCACCTGTCCACCCCTCACCTAGCCTCACCTCAACACTGCTCACCTGTATTCCCCTCACCTTGACACTGCTCACCTGTACTCCCCCGCCTGGACACTGCTCGACTGTATACCCTTCACCTGGGCACTGCTCACCACTACTCCCCTCGCCTGGGCATTGCTCACCTGTCCACCCCTCACCTGGGCACTGCTCACCTGGACACACCTTGCCTGGAGACTGCTCACCTGTACTCCCCTCACCTTGACACTTCTCACCTGTACCCCCCCCCCCCCCCGCCTGGACACAGCTCACTTGTACCCCCCCCCCCCACCGCCTGGACACTGCTCGCCTGTACTTCCCTCACCTGGGCACTGCTCACCTGGACACACCTTGCCTGGACACTGCTCACCTGTACTCCCCTCACCTTGACACTTCTCACCTGTACACCCCTCCCCTGGACACTGCTCACCTGTACCCCCCCCCGCCTGGACACTGCTCACCTGTACCCCCCCCCCCCCCCTGCCTGGACACTGCTTGCCTGTACTTCCCTCACCTGGGCACTGCTCACCAGTAGTCCCCCCACCTGGGCATTGCTCACCTGTCCACCTGGGCACTGCTCAACTGTGCTCCCCTCACCTGGACACTGTTCACCTTTACTCCCCTCACCTGGACACTGCTCACCTGTACTCCCCCGCCTGGACACTGCTCGACTGTACACCCCCCGCCTGGACACTGCTCACCTGTACTCCCCTGCCTGGACACTGCTCAAATGTACTCCCTTCACCTGGGCACTGCTCACCTGTACTCCCCTCACCTGGACACTGCTCACCTGTACTCCCCTCACCAGGATACTGCTCACCTGTACTCTCCACATCTGAGCACTGCTCACCTGTACACCTCTCACTGGGGCAGTTCACACCTGTATACCCGCCGTCTGGGCACTCCTCACCTGTACTCCCCCAGCCTGTGCACTGTTCATCTGTAATCCCCTCACCTGGACACCACTCACCTGTACCTCACTCGCCTGGGCATGATCACTGTACACCCCGCGCCTCAGCACTGCTCACCTGTATACCCCCCACCTGGACACTGCTCACCTGTAACCCCTCGCCTGGGCACTGCTCACGTTTACACTCCTCACCTGGTCACTGCTCACCTGTACTCCCCACACCTAGACATTGCTCACCTGTCCACCCCTCTACTGGGCACTGCTCACCTGGACACACCTTGCCTGGACACTGCTCACCTTTACACCCCTCTACTGGGCACTGCTCACCTGTACTTCCCTCACCTGGACACTGCTCGCCTGGACACTGCTCACCTGTACTCCCCTCACCTAGACATTGCTCACCTGTCCACCCCTCTACTGGGCACTGCTCACCTGGACACACCTTGCCTGGACACTGCTCACCTGTACTTCCCTCACCTGGACATACCTTGCCTGGACACTGCTCACCTGTACACCCCTCTACTGGGCACTGCTCACCTGGACACTGCTCACCTGTACTTCCCTCACCTGGACTCTGCTCACCTGGACACACCTCGCCTGGACACTGCTCACCTGTACTAGCCTCACCTCAACACTGCTCACCTGTACTCCCCTCACCTTGACACTTCTCACCTGTACACCCCTCCCCTGGACACTGCTCACCTGTACCCCCTGCCCCCCCCCCCCCGCCTGGACACTGCTCACCTGTACTTCCCTCACCTGGGCACTGCTCACCAGTAGTCCCCCCACCTGGGCATTGCTCACCTGTCCACCCCTCACCTGGGCACTGCTCAACTGTGCTCCCCTCACCTGGACACTGTTCACCTTTACTCCCCCCGCCTGGGCACTGCTCACCTGTACTCCCCCTGCCTGAGCACTGCTCACCTGTACACCCCTCACATGGACACTGCTCACTTGTGCACACCTCATCTTGACACTGCTCACCTGTACTCCCCTCACCTGGAAAATGCTCACTTGTACACACCTCGCCTGGACACTGCTCACCTGTACTCCCCCCGCCTGGGCATTGCTCACCTGTACACCCCTCACCTGGGCACTGTTCACCTTTACTCCCCTCGCCTGCACACTGCTCACCTGTACTTCCCCTCGCCTGGACACTGCTCACCTGTACTTCCCCTCGCCTGGACACTGCTCACCCGTACTTACCCCGCCTGGACACTGCTCACCTGTACTCCCCTCGCCTGGGCATTGATCACCTGTATACACCTTACCTAGTCACTGCTCACCTGTACTCTCCCCGCCTGGACAGTGCTCACTTGGACACACCTCGCCTGGACACTGCTCATCTGTACTCCCGTCACCTGGACACTGCTCACCTGTACACCCCCCAACTGGGCATTGCTCACCTGTACACACCTCACCTGGGAACTGCTCAACTGTAATCCCCTCACTTGGACACTGCTTACCTGTACACACCTCACCTGGACACTGCTCACCTATACTCTCCCCGCCTGGACACTGCTCACTTGGACACACCTCGCCTGAACACTGCTCACCTGTACTCCCGTCACCTGGACACTGCTCACCTGTACACACCTCACCTGGACACTGCTCACCTGTATACCCCTCGCCTGGGCACTACTCGCCTGGACACACCTCACCTGTACACCCCTCACCTGGGTATTGCTCACCTGTACACCCCTCACCTAGACATTGCTCACCTGTACACCCCTCTACTGGGCACTGTTCACCAGGACACTCCTCGTCTGGACACACCTCGCCTGGACACTGCGTGCCTGTATACCCCCCACCTGGACTCTGCTCACCTGTACTCCCCTCACCTAGACATTACTCACCTGTACACCCCTCTACTGGGCACTGCTCACCTGTACTCCCGCTGCCTGGATACGGCTCACGTGCCTCACCTGTACTTTCCTCACCTGGACACTACTCGCCTGGACACACCTCGCCTGGACACTGCTCACCTGGGCATTACTCACCTGTATTCCCCTCACCTAAACACTGCTCACCTGTACTCCCCTTACTTGGACTCTGCTCACCTGTACACCCCCCGCCTGGACATTGATCACTTGCAGACCCCTCACCTGAGCACTGCTCACCTGTACTCCCCTTGCATGGTGCTCACCTGTACTCCCCCCGCTTGGACACTGCTCACCTGCACACCTCTCACCTGGACACTGCTCACCTGTACTCCCCCTGCCTGGATACGGCTCACGTGTACTCCCCTCACCTGGACACTGCTTGCCTAGACACACCTCACTTGTACACACCTTACCTGGACACTGCTCACTTGTACTCCCCTCACCTGGACACTGCTCGCCTGGACACACCCCGCCTGGACACTACTCACCTGTACTCCACCCACCTGGACACTGCTCACCTGGACACAGCTCACCTGGGCATTACTCACCTGTACTCCCCTAACCTGGACACTGCTCACCTGTACATCCCTCACCTGGACGCTGCTCACCTGTACACTTCTCATCTGGACACTGCTCACCTGTACACACCTCACCTGGACATTGCTCACCTGTACACCCCTCACCTGGGCACTGCTCACCTGTACTCCCCTCACCTGGACACTACTCACCTGTACTCCACCCATCTGGACACTGCTCACCTGGACTCCCCTCACCTGGACACTGCTCACCTGTACATCCCTCACCTGGATGCTGCTCACCTGTACACTTCTCATCTGGACACTGCCCACCTGTACACACCTCACCTGGACATTGCTCACCTGTACACCCCTCACCTGGACACTACTCACCTGTACTCCTCTCACCTGGACACTGCTCACCTGTACTCCCCACACCTGGGCACTGCTCACCTGTACACCCCTCACCTGGGCACTGCACACCTGTACTCCCCCGTCCAGTGCACTGCTCACCTGTACTCCCCTCACCTGGACACTGCTCACCTGTACTCCCCACACCTGGGCACTGCTCACCTGTACACCCCTCCCTGGGCACAGCGCACCTGTACACCCCCCGTCTGGGCACTCCTCACCTGTACTCCCCCGTCCTGTGCACTGCTCACCTGTACTCCCCTCACCTGGACACTGCTCACGTGTACCTCCATCACCTGGGCACTGCTCACTGTACATCCCCTGCCCGGACACTGCTCACCTGTACTCCCCTGACCTGGACACCGCTCACCTGTACCTCCCTCGCCTGGGCATGCTCACTGTACACCCCGCGCCTCGACACTGCTCACCTGTAACCCCTCGCCTGGGCACTGCTCACGTTTACACTCCTCACCTGGTCACTGCTCACCTGTACTCCCCACACCTCGTCACTGCTCACCTGTACTCCCCACACCTGGACACTGCCCACCTGTACTCCCCTCACCTAGACATTGCTCACCTGTACACCCCTCTACTGGGCACTGCTCACCTGGACACACCTTGCCTGGACACTGCTCACCTGTACTTCCCTCACCTGGACACTACTCGCCTGGACACACCTCGCCTGGACACCCCTCACCTTGACACTTCTCACCTGCACACCCCTCACCTGTACCCCCCCCAACTGGTCACTGCTCACCTGTACCCCCCCCCCCTGTCTGGACACTGCTCATCTGTACTTCCCTCACCTGGGCACGGCTCACCTGGACACACCTTGCCTGGAGACTGCTCACCTGTATTCCCCTCACCTTGACACTTCTCACCTGTACTCTCCCACCTGGACACTGCTCATCTGTACCTCCCTCACCTGGACACTGCTCATCTGTACTTCCCCCACCTGGGCACGGCTCACCAATACTCCCCCCACCTGGGCATTGCTCACCTGTCCACCCCTCACCTAGCCTCACCTCAACACTGCTCACCTGTATTCCCCTCACCTTGACACTGCTCACCTGTACTCCCCCGCCTGGACACTGCTCGACTGTACACCCTTCACCTGGGCACTGCTCACCACTACTCCCCTTGCCTGGGCATTGCTCACCTGTCCACCCCTCACCTGGGCACTGCTCACCTGGACACACCTTGCCTGGAGACTGCTCACCTGTACTCCCCTCACCTTGACACTTCTCACCTGTACACCCCTCCCCTGGACACAGCTCACTTGTACCCCCCCCCGCCCCCGCCTGGACACTGCTCACCTGTACCGCCCCCCCCCCCCCCCGCCTGGACACTGCTCGCCTGTACTTCCCTCACCTGGGCACTGCTCACCTGGACACACCTTGCCTGGACACTGCTCACCTGTACTCCCCTCACCTTCACACTTCTCACCTGTACACCCCTCCCCTGGACACTGCTCACCTGTACCCCCCCCCCGCCTGGACACTGCTCACCTGTACCCCCCCCCCGCCTGGACACTGCTTGCCTGTACTTCCCTCACCTGGGCACTGCTCACCAGTAGTCCCCCCACCTGGGCATTGCTCACCTGTCCACCTGGGCACTGCTCAACTGTGCTCCCCTCACCTGGACACTGTTCACCTTTACTCCCCTCACCTGGACACTGCTCACCTGTACTCCCCTGCCTGGACACTGCTCAAATGTACTCCCTTCACCTGGGCACTGCTCACCTGTACTCCCCTGCCTGGACGCTGCTCAAATGTACTCCCTTCACCTGGGCACTGCTCACCTGTACTCCCCTCACCTGGACACTGCTCACCTGTACTCCCCTCACGAGGATACTGCTCACCTGTACTCTCCACATCTGAGCACTGCTCACCTGTACACCTCTCACTGGGGCAGTTCACACCTGTATACCCGCCGTCTGGGCACTCCTCACCTGTACTCCCCCAGCCTGTGCACTGTTCATCTGTAATCCCCTCACCTGGACACCACTCTCCTGTACCTCACTCGCCTGGGCATGATCACTGTACACCCCGCGCCTCAGCACTGCTCACCTGTATACCCCCCACCTGGACACTGCTCACCTGTAACCCCTCGCCTGGGCACTGCTCACGTTTACACTCCTCACCTGGTCACTGCTCACCTGTACTCCCCACACCTAGACATTGCTCACCTGTCCACCCCTCTACTGGGCACTGCTCACCTGTACTTCCCTCACCTGGACTCTGCTCACCTGGACACACCTCGCCTGGACACTGCTCACCTGTACTAGCCTCACCTCAACACTGCTCACCTGTACTCCCCTCACCTTGACACTTCTCACCTGTACACCCCTCCCCTGGACACTGCTCACCTGTACCCCCTCCCCCCCCGCCTGGACACTGCTCACCTGTACTTCCCTCACCTGGGCACTGCTCACCAGTAGTCCCCCCACCTGGGCATTGCTCACCTGTCCACCCCTCACCTGGGCACTGCTCAACTGTGCTCCCCTCACCTGGACACTGTTCACCTTTACTCCCCCTGCCTGAGCACTGCTCACCTGTACACCCCTCACATGGACACTGCTCACTTGTGCACACCTCATCTTGACACTGCTCACCTGTACTCCCCTCACCTGGAAAATGCTCACTTGTACACACCTCGCCTGGACACTGCTCACCTGTACTCCCCCCGCCTGGGCATTGCTCACCTGTACACCCCTCACCTGGGCACTGTTCACCTTTACTCCCCTCGCCTGCACACTGCTCACCTGTACTTCCCCTCGCCTGGACACTGCTCACCTGTACTTCCCCTCGCCTGGACACTGCTCACCCGTACTTACCCCGCCTGGACACTGCTCACCTGTACTCCCCTCGCCTGGGCATTGATCACCTGTATACACCTCACCTAGTCACTGCTTACCTGTACTCTCCCCGCCTGGACAGTGCTCACTTGGACACACCTCGCCTGGACACTGCTCATCTGTACTCCCGTCACCTGGACACTGCTCACCTGTACACCCCCCAACTGGGCATTGCTCACCTTTACACACCTCACCTGGGAACTGCTCAACTGTAATCCCCTCACTTGGACACTGCTTACCTGTACACAACTCACCTGGACACTGCTCACCTATACTCTCCCCGCCTGGACACTGCTCACTTGGACACACCTTGCCTGAACACTGCTCACCTGTACTCCCGTCACCTGGACACTGCTCACCTGTACACACCTCACCTGGACACTGCTCACCTGTACACTACTCGCCTGGACACACCTCACCTGGGCACTGCTCACTTGTACACCCCTCACCTGGGCAGTGCTCACCTGTACACCCCTCACCTAGACATTGCTCACCTGTACACCCCTCACCTGGGCACTGCTCACCAGGACACTCCTCGTCTGGACACACCTCGCCTGGACACTGCGTGCCTGTATACCCCCCACCTGGACTCTGCTCACCTGTACTCCCCTCACCTAGACATTACTCACCTGTACACCGCTCTACTGGGCACTGCTCACCTGTACTCCCGCTGCCTGGATACGGCTCACGTGCCTCACCTGTACTTTCCTCACCTGGACACTACTCGCCTGGACACACCCCGCCTGGACACTGCTCACCTGGGCATTACTCACCTGTACTCCCCTCACCTGAACACTGCTCACCTGTACTCCCCTTACTTGGACTCTGCTCACCTGTACTCCCCCCGCTTGGACACTGATCACTTGCAGACCCCTCACCTGAGCACTGCTCACCTGTACTCCCCTTGCATGGTGCTCACCTGTACTCCCCTTGCATGGTGCTCACCTGTACTCCCCCCGCTTGGACACTGCTCACCTGCACACCTCTCACCTGGACACTGCTTGCCTGCACACACCTCACTTGTACACACCTTGCCTGGACACTGCTCACTTGTACTCCCCTCACCTGGACACTGCTCGCCTGGACACACCCTGCCTGGACACTACTCACCTGTACTCCACCCACCTGGACACATCTCACCTGGCCATTACTCACCTGTACTCCCCTCACCTGGACACTGCTCACCTGTACATCCCTTACCTGGACGCTGCTCATGTGTACACTTCTCATCTGGACACAGCCCAACTGTACACACCTCACCTGGACATTGCTCACCTGTACTCCCCTCACCTGGACACTGCTCACATGTACAACTCCCGCCTGGACACTACTCACCTGTACTCCCCACACCTGGGCACTGCTCACCTATACACCCCTCACCTGGGCACTGCACACCTGTACACCCCCCACCTGGGCACTCCTCACCTGTACTCCCCCGTCCTGTGCACTGCTCACCTGTACTCCCCTCACCTGGACACTGCTCACCTGTACTCCCCATACCTGGGCACTGCTCACCTGTACACCCCCAACCTGGGCACTCCTCACCTGTACTCCCCCATCCTGTGCACTGCTCACCTGTACTCCCCTCACCTGTACACTACTCACGTGTACCTCCATCACCTGGGCACTGCTCACTGTACATCCCCTGCCCGGACACTGCTCACCTGTACTCCCCTCACCTGGACACTGCTCACCTGTACACCCCTCACCTGGACGCTGCTCACCTGTACACCCCTCTACTTGGCACTGCTCAGCTGGACACACCTTGCCTGGACACTGCTCACCTGTACTTCCCTCACCTGGACACTGTTTGCCTGGACACACCTCGCCTGGACACTGCTCACTTGTACTCCCCCCTATCTGGACACTGCTCACCTGGACTCCCCACGCCTGGACACTGCTCACCTGTACTAGCCTCACCTCAACACTGCTCTCCTGTACTCCCCTCACCTTGACACTTCTCACCTGCACACCCCTCACCTGTACCCCCCCAACTGGTCACTGCTCACCTGTACCCCCCCCCCCCACCCGTCTGGACACTGCTCATCTGTACTTCCCTCACCTGGGCACGGCTCACCTGGACACACCTTGCCTGGAGACTGCTCACCTGTATTCCCCTCACCTTGACGCTTCTCACCTGTACCTCCCCACCTGGACACTGCTCGCCTGTACCCCCCCCACCCCCATCTGGACACTGCTCATCTGTACTTCCCTCACCTGGGAACGGCTCACCAATACTCCCCCCACCTGGGCATTGCTCACCTGTCCACCCCTCACCTAGCCTCACCTCAACACTGCTCACCTGTATTCCCCTCACCTTGACACTTCTCACCTGTACCCCCTCCCCCCCTCCACCTGGACACTGCTCACCTGTACCCCCCACCACCACCACCTGGACACTGCTTATCTGTACCTCCCTCACCTGGACATTGCTCACCTGTCCACCCCTCACCTGGGCACTGCTCACCTGTACTCCCCTCACCTTGACACTTCTCACCTGTACCCCCCCCTGCCTGGGCACAGCTCACTTGTACCCCCCCACACCCTGGACACTGCTCGCCTGTACTTCCCTCACCTGGGCACTGCTCACCAGTAGTCCCCCCACCTGGGCACTGCTCAACTGTGCTCCCCTCACCTGGACACTGTTCACCTTTACTCCCCTCACCTGGACACTGCTCACCACTACTCCCCTCGCCTGGGCACTGCTCACCTGTACTCCCCCTGCCTGAGCACTGCTAAAATGTACTCCCCTCACCTGGACACTACTCACGTATACTCCCCCCGCCTGGGCGTAGCTCACCTGTACACACCTCGCCTGGACCCTGCTCACCTGTACTCCCCTCACCTGGACACTGCTCACCTGTACTCCCCACAACTGAGCACTGCTCACCTGCACACCCCTCACCTGGGCAGTGCACACCTGTACACCCCCTGCCTGGGCACTCCTCACCTGTACTCCCCCACCCTGTGCACTGCTCACCTGTACTCCCCTCACCTGTAATCCCTCGCCTGAACACTGCTCACCTGTACACCCCTCACCTGGACACTGATCTCCTGTACTCCATCGCATGGACGTTGCTCAAATGTAATCCCCTCACCTGGGCACTGCTCACCAGTACTCCCCCGACCTGGGCATTGCTCACCTGTACACCCCTCACCTGGACACTGCTCACCTGTACTCCCCCGCCTGGACACTGCTCAAATGTACTCCATCGCCTGGACGTTGCTCAAATGTACTCCCCTCACCTGGGCACTGCTCACCAGTACTCCCCCCACCTGGGCATTGCTCACCTGTACACCCCTCACCTGGACACTGCTCACCTGTACTCCCCCGCCTGGACACTGCTCAAATGTACTCCATCGCCTGGACGTTGCTCAAATGTACTCCCCTCACCTGGGCACTGCTCACCAGTACTCCCCCCACCTGGGCATTGTTCACCTGTCCACCCCTCACCTGGGCACTGCTCACCTGTACACCCCCGCCTGGACACTGCTCAAATGTACTCCCTTCACCTGGACACTGCTCACCTGTACTCCCCCGCCTGGACACTGCTCAAATGTACTCCCTTCACCTGGGCACTGCTCACCTGTACTCCCCTCACCTGGACACTGCTCACCTGTACTCTCCACACCTGAGCACTGCTCACCTGTACACCTCTCACTGGGGCAGTTCACACCTGTATACCCGCCGTCTGGGCACTCCTCACCTGATCTCCCCCAGCCTGTGCACTGCTTGCCTGTACTTCCCTCACCTGGGCACTGCTCACCAGTAGTCCCCCCACCTGGGCATTGCTCACCTGTCCACCTGGGCACTGCTCAACTGTGCTCCCCTCACCTGGACACTGTTCACCTTTACTCCCCTCACCTGGACACTGCTCACCTGTACTCCCCCGCCTGGACACTGCTCGACTGTACACCCCCCGCCTGGACACTGCTCACCTGTACTCCCCTGCCTGGACACTGCTCAAATGTACTCCCTTCACCTGGGCACTGCTCACCTGTACTCCCCTGCCTGGACACTGCTCAAATGTACTCCCTTCACCTGGGCACTGCTCACCTGTACTCCCCTCACCAGGATACTGCTCACCTGTACTCTCCACATCTGAGCACTGCTCACCTGTACACCTCTCACTGGGGCAGTTCACAACTGTATACCCGCCGTCTGGGCACTCCTCACCTGTACTCCCCCAGCCTGTGCACTGCTCACCTGTAATCCCCTCACCTGGACACCACTCACCTGTACCTCACTCGCCTGGGCATGATCACTGTACACCCCGCACCTCAGCACTGCTCACCTGTATACCCCCCACCTGGACACTGCTCACCTGTATACCCCCCACCTGGACACTGCTCACCTGTAACCCCTCGCCTGGGCACTGCTCACATTTACACTCCTCACCTGGTCACTGCTCACCTGTAATCCCCTCACCTGGACACCACTCACCTGTACCTCACTCGCCTGGGCATGATCACTGTACACCCCGCACCTCAGCACTGCTCACCTGTACACCCCCCACCTGGACACTGCTCACCTGTAACCCCTTGCCTGGGCATTGCTCACGTTTACACTCCTCACCTGGTCACTGCTCACCTGTACTCCCCACACCTAGACATTGCTCACCTGTCCACCCCTCTACTGGGCACTGCTCACCTGTACTTCCCTCACCTGGACACTGCTCGCCTGGACACTGCTCACCTGTACTCCCCTCACCTAGACATTGCTCACCTGTCCACCCCTCTACTGGGTACTGCTCACCTGGACACACCTTGCCTGGACACTGCTCACCTGTACTTCCCTCACCTGGACATACCTTGCCTGGACACTGCTCACCTGTACACCCCTCTACTGGGCACTGCTCACCTGGACACACCTTGCCTGGACACTGCTCACCTGGACTCCCACGCCTGGACACTGCTCACCTGTACTAGCCTCACCTCAACACTGCTCACCTGTACACCCCTCCCCTGGACACTGCTCACCTGTACCCCCTCCCCCCCTCCACCTGGACACTGCTCACCTGTACTTCCCTCACCTGGGCACTGATCACCAGTAGTCCCCCCACCTGGACACTGCTCACCTGTACTTCCCTCACCTGGGCACTGATCACCAGTAGTCCCCCCACCTGGGCATTGCTCACCTGTCCACCACTCACCTGGGCACTGCTCAACTGTGCTCCCCTCACCTGGACACTGTTCACCTGTACTCCCCCTGCCTGAGCACTGCTCAAATGTACTCTCTTCACCTGGACACTACTCACCTATACTCCCCCCGCCTGGGCATTGCTCATCTGTACTCCCACCGCCTGGGCATAGCTCACCTGTACACACCTCGACTGGACCCTGCTCACCTGTACTCCCCTCACCTGGACCCTGCTCACCTGTACTCCCCTCACCTGGACACTGCTCACCTGTACTCCCCACAACTGGGCACTGCTCACCTGTACACCCCTCACCAGGGCAGTGCACACCTGTACACCCCCTGCCTGGGCACTCCTCACCTGTACTCCCCCACCCTGTGCACTGCTCACCTGTACTCCCCTCACCTGGACACTGC
This sequence comes from Chiloscyllium punctatum, assembly GCF_047496795.1. Classification (NCBI taxonomy): domain Eukaryota; kingdom Metazoa; phylum Chordata; class Chondrichthyes; order Orectolobiformes; family Hemiscylliidae; genus Chiloscyllium; species Chiloscyllium punctatum. The sequence continues at coordinate 10,712,869 of NC_092766.1, forward strand.
TCAACTTTAAACCCCTCACCTGGACACTGCTCACCTGTACACCCCTCGCCTGGACATTGCTCCCTTGTACACACCTCGCCTGGACACTGCTCGTCTGAACACACCTCGCCTGTACCCTCCCTGCCTGGATACTGCTCACCTGTACTCCCCTCACCTGAACACTACTCACATGTACTCCACCCACCTGGACACTGCTCACCTGGACACAGCTCACCTGGGCATTACTCACCTGTGCTCCTCTCACCCAGACACTGCTCACCTGTACTCCCCTCACCTGGACACTGCTCACCTGTACTCTCCACACCTGTGCACTACTCACCTGTACTCCCCTCACATGGACACTGCTCACCTGTACTCCCATCAACTGGACACTGCTCACCTGTACTCCCCTCAATTGGATGCTGCTCTCCTGGACACACCTCGCCTGGACACAGCTCAGCTGGGCACTGCTCACCTGGACTCCCCTCTCCTGGACACTGCTCACCTGTACACCCCTCCACTGGGCACTGCTCGCCTGGACACTGCTCGCCTGTACTCCACCCACCTGGACACTGCTCACCTGGGCATTACTCACCTGTACTCCCCTCACCTGGACACTGCTCACCTGTACATCCCTCACCTGGACGCTGCTCACCTGTACACTTCTCATCTGGACACTGCCCACCTGTACACACCTCACCTGGACATTGCTCACCTGTACACCCCTCACCTGGGCACTGCTCACCTGTACACCCCTCACCTGGACACTGCTCATCTGTACTCCCCTCACCCGGACACTGCTCACCTGGGCATTATTTCACCTGTACTCTCACCTGGACACTGCTCACCCGGACACTACTCACCTGTACTCCCCTCACCTGGACACTACTCACCTGTACTCCCCTCACCTGGACACTACTCACCTATACTCCTCTCACCTAGACACTGCTCACATGTCCACCCCTCGCCTGGGCACTGCTCACCTGTACATCCCTCAACTGGGCACTGTTCACCTGTACACCTCCCACCTGGATACTGCTCACCTGTACTCCCCTCACCTGAACACAGCTCACCTATACACCCACCGCCTGGACACTTCCCACCTGTACTCCCCTCACCTGGGCACTGCTCACCTGTACTCCCCCAGCCTGGACACTGCTCACCTTTACTCCCCTCACCTGGACACTGCTCCCTGTACCTCCCTCGCCTGGGCACTGCTCACTGTACACCCCCCGTCTGGGCACTGCTCATCTGAACACACCTCACCTGTACTCTCCCCACCTGGACACTGCTCACCTGGACACAGCTCACCTGGCCATTACTCACCTGTACTCCCCTCACCTGGACACTGCTCACCTGCACACCCCTCACCTGGACACTGCTCATCTGTACTCCCCTCACCCAGAGACTGCTTACCTGTACTCCCCTCACCTGGACACTGTTCACCTGTACTCCACCCACCTGGAGACTGCTCACCTGGACACAGCTCACTTGGGCATTACTCACCTGTACTCCCCTCACCTGGACACTGCTCACATGTACTCCCCTCACCTAGACAGTGCTCACATGTCCACCCCATGCCTGGACACTGCTCACCTGTACTCCCCACACCTGGGCACTGCTCACCTGTACATCCCTCACCTGGGCACTATTCACCTGTACACCTCCCACCTGGACACTGCTCACCTGTACTCCCCTCACCTGGACACAGCCCACCTGTACTGCCCCTGCCTGAGCACTGCTCACCTGTACTCCCCTCACCTGGACACTGCTCACCTGTACTGGCCTCGCCTGGGCATTACTCACCTGTACTCCCCTCACCTGGACACTGCTCACCTCTACTCCTGTTACCTGGGCACTGCTCACCTGTACTCCCCTTACCTGGGCACTGCTCACCTCTACTCCCGTTACCTGGGCACTGCTCACCTCTACTCCCTTTACCTGGGCACTGCTCAACTGTACTCCTCCCGCCTGGGCATTGCTCACCTGTACACACCTCACCTGGACACTGCTCACTTGTACACACCTTGCCTGGACCCTGCACACCTGCACTCCCCTCACCTGTACACCCCTCACCTGGACACTGCTCACCTGTACTCCCCTCACCTGGACACTGGGGTGGTGGGGTAGTGTGGAGGTTGGGAATTGGGATATTAGACCATACCAGCCGGAAATGTATTTGTGCTTTTGAGACTGACTGACCACCAGGTTGACAGAATCTCAGCCACTTGCAGTGGGGCTGTCAATACTGGGGCTAAATCAACCTCTTCTCCCCCCGCCCCCCCCACCACCCCCAGCACTATTTGAGCCACGCCCGGTTGACTTGCCCAATGCATCCAGTAGTTTAAATGCTCTTGTACCGTTTCTTAGCTGCTACTGAATAGGTTCTGCCATCTGGGTACATTGCCCTGCTCCAGCCACAGTGTCAGCGCCGTCATGTTATCGTTAATCATCTCTTGAGTGTATGGGAACATCTCTCAGAGGCAGGTTCGCCACACTTGGAGCAAGGTGTACTCTCCGTGTAAGATAAACTCTCGGTGTTTTCAGAGAGAGTTCTGCTGGAGCTCATGGTAGCACAGTGGCTCAGCGGTTAGCACTGCTGCCTCATGGTGCCAGTGACCCGGGTTAAATTCCCGTCACAGGACGACTGTGTGGAGTTTGCATATTCTCCCTGTTTCTGTGTGGGTTTCTGGTTTCCTCCCACAGTCCAAAAATGTGCAGGTTAGGGTGGATTGGCCATGCTAAATTACCCTGTAGTTCTCAGGGATGTGCAGGTTAGGGTGGATTGGCCATGCTAAATTGTCCCATAGTGCCCAGGGATCTGTAGGTTAGGGTGGATTGGCCATACTAAATTGCCCCGTAGTGCCCAGGGATGTGCAGGTTAGGGTGGATTGGCCATGCTAAATTGTCCCATAGTGCCCCGGGATGTCCAGGTTAGGGTGGATTGGCCTTGCCTAACTGTCCTGTAGTGTCCAGGAATGTGTAGGTTAGGATGGATTGGCCATGCTAAATTGTCCCCTAGTGCCCCGGGATGTCCAGGTTAGGGTGGATTGGCTATGCTAAATTGTGCCATAGTGCCCAGGGATGTGCAGGTTAGGGTGGATTGGCCATGTTAAATTGTCCCATAGTGCCCAGGGATGTGCAGGTTAGGGTGGATTGGCCATGCTAAATTGTCCCATAGTGCCCAGGGATCTGTAGGTTAGGGTGGATTGGCCATACTAAATTGCCCCGTAGTGCCCAGGGATGTGCAGGTTAGGGTGGATTGGCCATGCTAAATTGTCCCATAGTGCCCCGGGATGTCCAGGTTAGGGTGGATTGGCTATGCTAAATTGTGCCATAGTGCCCAGGGATGTGCAGGTTCGGCACATTCGTCAGGGATAATGTAGAGTAATAGCGTATGAGTCTGGGTGGGTTATTCTTCAGAGGGTCAGTGTGGATTTGTCGGACCTAATGGCCTGTTTCCACTCTGTACGGGATTCTATGAAGCTGGTGGAACTACAGGATTGGCAGCAAAACAAAGAGACGGGAAACGGAAGACAGCGAAGGATTGTAGAGAAAGGGAGACCAGCCTGGGAGTCAATGAGGGGACTGGAGGCTTTGAGTTATGAAAGAGACGCTGGAACTTCCTCTCCCCCTGGAACGTAGGTGGCAGACAGGTGATGACTGTGTTCACACATTGGCGAACAGAGAAACCTATGAGTGCAGGTACTTAATTCCTTGCCAGCGGCACCATGGGTCGACAGAGTGAAGGCAGTGTTTGACATGCTAGCCTTCATTGCTCAGACCAGCGGTTACAGGGGTTGAGAGGTCATGTTGCGGCTATTCAGGACGTTGGTGAGGCTGCTTTCGGGAATACCACCTCACCTTCCACCTCGACAGCCTGCTACCCCATGGCCTCAAGGTGGAATTCCATTCCAAAATCTCCCCAGTCCCTCCCCCCCCCCCACCTCCCCAGATGTAACCATCCGACTCAGTTCCACCCTCTTGACCATCTTCCTGCCCACCCATCCACCCCACCATCCCATCACAAATAGCTCCTGCCTGCACCCACCTACATGTCCCTGCCCCCCCCCCACGTTTATTTTCCGTCCCCTTCCCCCTCTCCCCAGTCCTGATGAAGTGTTGTCTTGCTCCTCAGATGCTGCCTGACCTGTTGTGCTTTTTCCTGCACCACACTTTTATCAAGTTAAAAAATCACCCAACACCAGGTTATAGGCCAACAGGTTTATTTGGAAGCACTAGCTTTCGGAACACTGCTCCTTCATCAGGTCATGAAAGCTAGTGCTTCCAAATAAACCAGGATGGCCATGTTGGACTAGAACCTGGTGGTGTGTGATTTTTAACTTTGTCCACCCCAGCCCAACACCAGCACCAGCACATCCCAAATCATGACACTTTATCAACACATGACTTCTCCAGCATCTGCATTCCTCACCATCTCCTGTATTATGCATGGCAATTGTGGTCTCCCTGCTGTAGAAAGGCTATTGTCAAACTTGAAAAAGTTCAGAAAAGAGTTTCAGAATTGCAGGGTGTGAGCTGCAGGGAGAGGCTGAATAGACTGGGGCTGTTTTCCCTGGAGCGTCAGGGGCCTAGGGGTACCTTATCGAGGTTTTTAAAATTATGAGGGGGCATGGATAGGGTAAATAGACAAGGTTTTTTTTTTCCCTGGGGTGAGGGAGTCTATAACCAGAAGGTTTAGGGTGAGAGGGGAAAGATTTAAAAGGGACCCAAGGGGGGTAACTTTTTCACACAGAGGGTGGTAAGTGTATGGAATGAGCTGCCAGAGGGATGAGGTGAAAGAGGCAGGGTAGGTTGAGAAGAGTTCAGTAAAGCAAACGGGATGCCGGGATTTACAAATAGGGACAAACACACAGAGAAAGAGATGAGGTGGTGAACCTTCTTAGAAGAGACTCACGAGAAACTTGCATTATTACAAACTTCAGATCTTCATAACTTCACCAGCTGTTCAGTTTGTCAAACAGTAAGGACTGTGCCTAAAAATTAATTGTTTCCCTGAGGGGGAAAGGGACACACAGAAATGGTCCTGAAAGCAACTTGCTGAAGCACTGTACCTGGGAATGGAATGGAACGGAATCGCAATTTATTGTCACGGGTGTTTTCACAAAAACGTACAGTTGATATCTTTTACAGGACCACATCTAAATTAATGACAGAATGGATAAAAAAAATTGCATCACAGTTTCAATAAGGGCTCCTGGGTTCGGGGTTATGCTGGGAAACCGGACCGAGACCAGACTGCCCAGCCATGCCAACACGAGATCTCCATGCCAGACTGCTGGAATACCCAAAATCTGCCAGAGGAAACCTCCAAGATCGGGGAGGAGGCCAGAAAGGGAGGTGGGAGGGTAGAGATGGAGGAGAGGGAAGGGAAAGGGTTGGAGGGGGTGAGGTTGAGGGTGGGGAGAAAGAAGGGGAGAGGGGAGAAATGGAGAAAGGTTCCCTATTGGCAGAGGGGATGGAGAGCCAGAGGGAGACAGACTGAAGGCGATTGCTGGAAGAGGCAAGGGAAGATGGAAGAGGGAAGCGTTATCACTGATCTGGGGTGGGTGGGGTTAGGAGCCGGAATGGGGGGAGTTTCGGAGCAGGAAAGCACCAAACCAAAGGGCATCCCTGTTGAGCATGATTCATGACAAGCGAGTGAGGGACAGGAGAGATTCCGTCAGGGCTGTCGAAAAGGGAACCAAAAGGAAAAGATAATATAGCAGGGTCACCAGGAAACGGACTGGAGGAGTGGGCTGGACAGACCCCTGCCAATTGGTCTCCCCTACATCTCCCTGCACCATCCATACCAACCTCTCTCACAGCAGGATCCGGGCAGCTTCCCAAATCAACTTTCGCCTGCTAGAAGGATTCTCCCATCGGGTACTGGGGGGAGACACCTCACCCCACCCCCCCCTCGAGTTTGGATCTGAGCGCTTGGGCACACAGCCCTGGCTCCCTCCATACCTGGTCAATCCTCTTCTGGGGTTGGCGACCTGCCAACAGTGGGCAGTGGAGGTGCCCAGCGTGGTGATGGGGCAGAGAGACTGGCAGGAAACCAGGCACAGGGGGGTGGTGAACACCAGCATTCCAATAGAAAAAAAATGAACTGGAAAGTGAGATCACCCACCCAGACACACAAATAGAAAGCAGGGACAGAACACTAGGCTGACTGACGATGTCATCGCGCAGGGTGATGAAACGTCTGAGAACAAACCTGCTAGCTCAGTGAGCGAACGTACAACCCGAACTACAAATCTTCTCAAAAATCGCAGCAACATTCCCGCTCCAGTGAGCTCATGTTGACTATCGTCCAGAGCGTGGTGCTGGAAAAGCACAGCAGGCCAGGCAGCATCCGTGGAGCAGCAGTATCAATGCTTATATCTCAGTCCCGACAAAAGTCTTTATGCCCGAAAGTCTTTATGCCCAGCAGCTCAGGCAGCATCCGAGGAGCAGGAGAATCGGTTCTCCTGCTCCTCGGATGCTGCCTGAGCTGCTGTGCTTTTCCAGCACCACACTCTCGACTCTGATCTCCAGCATCTGCAGTCCTCACTGTCTCCCAATATTGAATAATTGGACTGGGATGGCAGGACTTGACCTATGGGGACTGAATCGCTTAGGACCATAGTCACTGGGAACTCTGAAGAATGAACAGGGGCAACTCAGAAACCTAAAAAGATATAGTCCTGTTAAAATTTCATAATTCATTCACAGGGTGAGTTTGAGTCACTGCTGGATAGACTGGGATGTTTTTCCCCTTGGTATGTAGGGGACTGAGGGATGACCTTATCGGGGTCGATAAAACTGCCAGGGGCATGGATAAGGTAGATCACCAATATCATTCCCCCGAGGGTAGGGGAGTCTGAAACTGGAGAGCATAGGTTTAGGGTTTAAAAGGGTCCAGAGGAGCAAGTTTTCTTCCCCCCCTCCCCCTCCCCCTCCCACCACTCAGATGGTGGCGAGTGTCCAGCTGCCAGAGGTGGAGGGAGTTACAATTTTGTCATTGAAGAAACATTTGGATGGGGACATGGATGGATAGATAGGGAGGGATGCGGACAAAACACATAGGCAAATGGGACCAGATTAATTGTGAAAACTGGGCATTGGCAAATAGTACCAAAGGGTGCTGGCTAGACCAGCATTTATTGTGCAGAGGGCAGTCAAGAGACCAGAGGAGTCTGGAGTCACATGTAGGCCAGACCAGATAAGGATGGCAATTTCCTTCCCTCAAGGACATTAGTGGAGTTTTCTGACAATCTACAATGGATTCACATCCTTAAGCTCTTCATTCCAGAATTTTTTTTAAAAATGAATGGAATTCAAATTCCCACCCTCTGCCACAGCTGGATTTGAACCCAGGTTCCTATCTGAGGCTCTGGATTAACAGTCAAGAAATAATACCACTAGGCCATTCGCCTCCCCACTAGACCGGTTCGGGGATGTTCCCGATGACCTGGGGGTCACAGGCTAAAGAATCATAGACTCCCTACAGTGTGGAAACAGGTCATTCAGCCAACAGGTCCTCACCGACCTTCCAAAGAACATCCCACCCAGACCCATTCCTGACTAATGCACCTAACCTGCACATCCCTGGGCACTACGGGACAATTTAGCATGGCCAATCCACTCTAACCTGCACATCCCTGGGCACTATGGGACAATTTAGCATGGCCAACCCACCCCTAACCTGCACATCCCTGGGCACTATGGGACAATTTAGCATGGCCAATCCACCCTAACCTGCACATCCCTGGGCACGATGGGACAATTTAGCATGGCCAATCCACCCTAACCTGCACATCTTTGAACTGTGAGCAGAACTACAGTTAGGCTTTAGTGTGGGGGTTTAAAAAAAACGAACTGTGTGCAGAAACCCACGCAGTCATGGAGGAACATGCAAACTCCACACACAGTCGCCCCGAGGCTGGAATCAAACCTGGGTCCTTGGCGCTGTGAGGCAGCAGTGCTAACCACTGAGACTCCATCCTCAGAGTGGGACGGAGATGAGGAGAAATGTCTTCACCCACAGAGTGGGGAGAGACTGTGGGATTCTCTGCCACAGAAAAGCAGAGTCATTGAACGTTTGAGAGAAGGAGTCAGATACAGATTGCAGAGACACGTAGACTGACACTCTGACGGACACTGGGACTGACCACAGCAAGGAGCAGAAACGGAACCAAATACATTCCAGCAGCGATTCACAGGAGGCTCCAAAGTACTGAAGATGTCACCTAGACAGAGGGACGAAACGTCTGTACACCAGCCTCCAGCTCAGTGAACATATCCACAACTACGGTAACTGGTTCCTGAGCTACAAACCATCACTAAAACCTTGAACAGATCTCTGGGCGAAAGGAGTCAGAGATGTATAGCATGGAAACAGACCTTTCGGTCCAACCGTCCATGCCGACCCAGTAATCCCAACACAATCTTGTCCCACTTGCCAGCACCCGGCCCATATCCCTCCAAACCCTTCCTATTCATATACCCATCCAGGTGCCTTTTAAATGTTCGCATTGTACCAGCCTCCACCACTTCCTCTGGCAGCTCATTCCATATCCTCTGTATGAAAAACGTGCTCCTCATGTCCCTTTAAATCTTTCCTCTCTCACCCCAAACCTATGCCCTCCAGTTCTGGACTCTGTTACTCCAGGGAAAGGACCTTATCTATTTACCCTATCCATGACCCCTCATGATTTTATAAACCTCTATAAGGTCACCCCTCAGCCTCCGACGCTCCAGGGAAAACAGTCCCAGATTTGAGTGTTGCTGGAAAAGCACAGCAGGTCAGGCAGCATCAGAGGAGCAGGAAAAAATTGACGTTTCAGGCAAAAAGCCGTTCATTAGGAATTTCCTGCTCCTCGGATGCTGCTATGCTTTTCAGCACCACTCTAACCTAGACTCTGACCTCTAGCTTCTGCAGTCCTCACTTTCGCCTGGAAAAACAGCCCCAGCCTATTCAGCCTCTCCTTATAGCTCAAACCCTCTAACGTTCTTTTCTGAACCCTCACAACATCCTCCAGAATTGCAGCCAACGTTCCAAAAGTGGCTGAAGCTGGAAGGATGGAGGACAAATGCCTCTTCCGGTTTTCCCACTGCATGAGGCAGTGCGTAGGAACGATTTGTGGGTGTGCTGTGGCCTATGTAAGGTTGGAAACACAGTCAGCTGAGGTCAGAGCAAGGGCAAAGGTGGAACCGTCAGTCCCAGAGCGGGACGCGCCTTCAAAACCTCATGCGGTCTGGCACAGAATGCCACGGGTCACACGATGAAGAGAGAGCGCAAGCTCAAACCATGGCCCTTGAGAGTGGTAGCCAGGGGCACACACGGGGCCGATCTGCAAGTTGCGCCCAATGGTCATGCAGTGGCAAAGGGCCAGGCCATCACAGGCAACAGTAGAAACACACCATCTGCCAGCCCATGGCTAGGTGCCTGGCATCGTATGGGCACAAGGCACTGCCCAATTGTGTTGGGTGGGCACAGGACATCTGTGCCTCAGAGCCGACAGGCAACATTCAGGTGGCGAAAATTGGAACAGTTAACTATTAGTGGTCAAACAATTCATCAACTTGTCAAGTATTTCAACAGGTTGAGCAACAGCCTATTTCACCTGTGTTGGAAGAACAATGTGGTGGTACCAGTGTTGGACTGGGGTGGACAAGGTCAGAGGTCACATGACACCTGGTTGAGGGGTGACCTTATAGAGGTTTACAGAGGACAGCATGGTGGCTCAGTGGTTAGCACTGCTGCCTCATGGCACCAGGAACCTGGGTTCGATTCCAGCCTCGGGGTGACTGTCTGGATGAAGATTGTACATCCTTTCCCTTCCCCTCCCCTCTCCCCCTCTTTCCCTTCCCCTCCCCCTCTTTCCCTTCCCCTTCCCCTCTCCCCCTCCCCCTCTTTCCCTTCCCCTTCCCCTCCCCCTCCCCCTCCCTCCCTCCCCCCCCCCTCCCCCTCCAAGTAAGCTTCGAAACACACGTGACAAAAGAGTGTTTATTAACAGGCTCGCTACAATTTGCAGACGCAAGCGA
>NC_092766.1:10722979-10760814 GCF_047496795.1 Chiloscyllium punctatum
CAATGGCTGACCCTTTATTCTGAGATTTTGCCACGCTCTGGTCCTAGTCTCTCTCACAAATGGAAACAACACCGCAGCCTCGGTCCTATCACACCCCCTTTGAATCTCATATGTTCTGGTGAGATATTCTCTCATTTCTCCGAATTTCAATAAGTCCAAAGATGTGCAGGTCAGGTGAATTGGCCATGTTAGATTGCCCATAGTGTTAGGTGCATTAGTCGGGGGTAAATATAGGGTAGGGGAATGGGTCTGGGTGGGTTACTCTTCGGAGGGTAGGTGTGGACTTGCCGGGCCGAAGGGCCTGTTTCCACACTCTAGGGGATCTAATCTAATCTACAAGCCTCTCCTATAATCTTTTCTTATGAGGATCTCTCTCTCTCTCTCAACCTGTCTCTAATGCCAATATATATTTTCTTTTATGAAGCAATCAATATTGTTCAGAGTATTCTCGGGAATAATTAATCTGCTGACTCACCTTTCATGTGCGCTCACTTTCCCTTATTTAAGTTTAAAACTCTGGTCTCAGATCCAATGTTCTCCCTTCCAAACCAGAGAAAAGTTCAATCATATTATGATCGCTGCTGTCTTGAACTTACCTCACCCTGAGATCATTATCCAATCCTATTGCATTACTCAGCCTAAAATAACCCGATGTCTGCTCGGTTCTGGAACACACGTTCCCTCGCAGTAGATTTACATTGTTGTGGTACCTGCATTTTTATGTTGTTCGCGAGAGTTCGTAACCTCCCCGCCCACCACCAATCCATGGATAACAAGGATTTGGTGTACCAGTGTTCAGTTCAGAAGGAAATATATATTTGTATTGGCAGGTTGAGAGAGAGAGAGAGAGAGAGATCCTCATGAGGAAAGATTATAGGAGAGGCTTGTAGATTAGATTAGATTCCCTACAGTGTGGAAACAGGCCCTTCAGCCCAGCAAGTCCACACCGACCCACCCAGACCCATTCCCCGACCCTATATTTACCCCGACTAATGCGACTTATACTATGGGCAATCTAGCATGGCCAATTCACCTGACCGGCACATCTTTGGACTTATTGAAGTTGGTCAAAGTTAACCATGCGTCTTGACATCTTTAACCACGGGCCCCCAATATTTTTTTCTTGCACGCTTGGTGTTTTTTTAAGATTCATTCATGGGATGAGAGTATAGGCTGGGCAAGCATTTATTGCCCACCCCAGAGGGCAGTTAAGAGACAACCAGATTGCTGTGTGGTCTGGAGTCACTTGTAGGTAATGGTAGCAGCTTCATTTCCTGAAGGACGTTAGTGATTCAAATTGGGGTTTCCAATCGACAGTGGGGTTCACAGTCGTCATTAGACTCTTAATTCCAGATTCTTCACTGAGTGAAAATTCCACTGTTTGCCATGGCTGGATTCGAACCTGAGTCCCCAGGACATTATCTGGGTTAGCAGTCCAGTGATAATACCACCAGACCATCACCTCCTCTTACTATAAAGGGTCCTGTTGATTACTCCCATAAGTGAGCTCTTGCTTTGCATCTCCTCCCAAATCGATTCTCCGCCCAGAACCCGTGAACTAAAGTCATTTCTAACCACAGAGTCACAGAGATGTACAGCACGGAAACACGCCCTTTGGTCCAACTCATCCATGCTGACCAGATAGCGAATTGAATTGAATTTATTGTCACGAGTACCGAGGCACAGTGAAAAACTTTGTCTTGCGAGCAATTCAGGCAGATCAGTAGCATAGATAAGTAAATAATAGGTAAACAGCGGCAAAAACAAGAACACAGGGACAGGCGAATGCTAAGAGTTTGTGAGTCCATTCCGTATTCTAACAACAGGAGGGTAGAAACGGTTACGAAACCAGCTGGTGCCTGTGTTCAGGCCTCTGTACCCTCTCCCCGATGGGAGAGGTTGTAGAAAAACATTGCCAGGGTGGGATGGATCTTTGAGAATGCTGACGGCCTTTCCCTGACAGCGGGGCCTGGGAGATGGTTTCCCTGACAGCGGGGCCTGGGAGATGGATTCTGTAGATGGGAGGTTGGCCTTTGTGATTGTCTGGGCTGAGTTCACCCCTCTCTGTAACCGTCTCCGATCTTGAGTGGTACAGTTACCAAACCAGGTAGCGATACATCCAGACAAATAGATCCTAACCTAATCTAGTCCCATTAGCCAGCACTTGGCCCATATCCCTCTAAACCCTTCCTATTCATGTCCCCATTAATGTTATAATTGTACCAGCCTTCCTCTGGCACATACCATACATGCACCATTCACTGCATGAAAAAGTTGCCCCTTCGGTCCCTTTTAAATCTTTCCCCTCTTGCCTTAAACCTATGCCCCCTAGTTTTGGACTCCCCCACCCTGGGGAAAAGACCTTGACGATTATGGCTGCACAGATGCCATTTTAAATTAACAGTCAGAGCCCAAAACCTTGGTCTAATTTCCTATTGTTGAATGTAATAAACTCCTCAGGACCCAATCCCACAGCTATGCCTCTATAATGGCTCCTGGATCATATTTATTCACCTTAATATATACAATTAATTCATATACTTTATGGTGAATGTATGGTACATTCAGATGCAGAGCCTTTAGTTTTGTCTTGTTTTGGAACATCTATTTTGTCTCTATTTTTTGATGGGCCCACATCTGGATTAGAATGTGGGGAAACAGAGTCTTAGATCATAGAAACAGACCCGTCAGTCCAACCAGTCCATGCTGATCATAATCCCAAACTAAACTAGTCCCACCTGTCTGTGCTTGGCCTTATCCCTCTAAACAGTCCCTATTAGAGTCATCAGCATGGAAACAGACCTGTCGGTCCAACCTGTCCATGCCGACCAGATATCCCAACCCAATCTAGTCCCACGCGTTACTAATTGTACCCGCGTCCACCACTTCCTCAGGTTCATTCCACACATGAACCATCCTCTGTGTTAAAAGATAATTGCTCCTTATTGTCTTTTTCAAAACTTTCACCTGTCACCTTCAAAATGTGCCCCCTAGTCTTGAAATCCCCCACTCAAGGGAAATGACACCTTATATACATCCCTCAAGATTTTTAAAACCTCTGTAAAGGTGACCCTTCAACCTCCTATGCCCCAGGGCAGAAGATCTCAGCCTCTCCTTATAAGTCAAAACCTCCACACCCTGCAACATCCTGGTAAATCTCTTCTGAACCCTCTCCAGTTTAATAATATCCTTCCTGTAACAGGGCGACAAGAACTGTAAATGAATTAGAATTCTTGCAGTGTGGAAACAGGCCTTTCAGCCCAACAAGTCCACACTGACCTTCTGAAGAGTAACCTTCCCAGACCCTTACCCTACCCTACATTTACCCCTGACTAATGCACCTAACACTATGGACAATTTAGCATGGCCAGTTCACCCAACTTGCATGTCTTTGGATTGTGGGAGGAAACCCACACAGACACATGGGGAGAATGTGCAAACTCCACACAGACAGTCGCCCCGAGGCTGGGATCAAACCTGGGTCCCTGGCACCGTGAGGCAGCGATGCTAACCACTGAGCCACCGTGCTGTCCCACTATGCAGTGGGGTGTACTGGACACAGTATTCCAGAAGAGCCTTCACCAAAGTCCTGTACAACCTCAACATTAAGTCTCAACTCCTATACTCAAAGGTAATGTCAGGTTAGGCACTTTTGCAGGAGGAATAGAGGAGCTGAATATTATTTCAATGGAGAAAGCTACAGAACAGAAGGATTTGAGAGTCCTTGTCCATGAATCATGAAAAGCTAACATCCAAGATTAGTTTGTAATGGGAAAAGCAAGGGAATAGAGTATAAAAGGGAGGATGATTTGTTAAAACTATACAAGGCACTTAGCTGAAATACTGTAGGCTTTGGGATCCTTATCTAAGGAAATCAATAGTCACAGGTGAGGTGCCGGAAGACTGGAGGTTAGCAAACATGGTGCCAATGTTTAAGAAAGATGGTAAGGACAAGCCAAGGAACCATAGACCAGTAGGCCTGACATCGGTGGTGGGCAAGTTGTTGGAGGGAATCCTGAGGGACAGGATGTACATGTATTTGGAAAGGGAAGGACAGTTAGAGATAGTCAACATGGCTTTGTGCATGGGAAATCATGTCTCACAAACTTGATTGAGTTCTTTGATGAAGTAACAAAGAGGATTGATGAGGGCAGAGTGGTAGATGCGATCTACATGGACTTCAGTAAGGCGTTCGACAAGGTTCCCCATGGGAGACTGATTATCAAGGTTAGATCTCATGGAATACAGGGAGAACTAGCCATTTGGAGACAGAACTACTCAATACTCTGACCAATAAAGGAAAGCATACCAAACACCTTCTTCTTTATCCTATCTACCTGTGACACCACTTTCAAGGAGCTATGAACCTGCACTCCAAGGTCAAATATTGTTTGTCGATACAATGCAACATCCTGACAGTATCAGTGGGATCAGGAAATTCCAGTTCTTTTTGAAGGTCAGTGAGAATGTCTGTGTTGAAACAGTAAGGTGCTTCCATTGTTCCTGTCCTGGAGCGAGGTCCTTGGTGGTGCCTCTCTGTCTGACCTGTCCTTTGTGTGGCTTTGGTATTGCTGTGTTAAGAGACTTCCCTCAAGGCTTCGGGACAGCTGTGTTGCCTGGGTATTGTTAGTATGTTTTGGGAAGTATAGTCCCTGGTCTGTGAGTGCTGTCTGGTTTCACTGGTCAGCCTGTTTGGTCCCTGCTGAGGCATTCTGGGTATTTCTGATATAGTTTGACCGAGTTTGCTTTCCTGTGTTCCGTGTGGGCCCACTGCAGGTAGGCCAGGTGACAGATCTTTTCCCACACTGATAGTGACAGATTTTTAATCAGGAAAGGAATCAAGGGGTTATGGGGAAAAGGCAAGGAGGTGGAGTTGAGGATGATCAGATCTGCCATTTTGTGGCAGAGCAGACTCGATGGTCTGGACGGCCTCCTTCTGTTCCTGCGTTTATGGTCTGTGGTCTTATCATTCAACCTTTGACCCCTTGACCTATTGTTTAATTTAGCTGGAGTCGTTGCGAATCAAGAGAAAACTGTCCGCTGGTCAGAGTCATACTGGACACATAGGAAGATGGTCATGGTTGTTGGAGGTCAGAAATCTCAGCTCCAGGACATCTCTGCAGGAGTTCCTCAGGGTAGTGCCCTAGGCCCAGATCTGTTCAGCTGCTTCATCCATGACCTTCCCTCCTTCCTAAGGTCAGAGGTGGGGATGTTCACCGATGACTACAATGTTCAGCACCATTCGCCGCCCCTTCAGATACTGAAGCAGTCTGTGTCCCAATACAACAAGATCCAGACAGTATCCAGGCTTGGGCTGACAAGTAACATTTAGAATCATAGCGTTATGACAGTAGACCCCTCTGTTAATTAAACTAAACACGCAGAAAAATTCACCTCGCCTCGAAATCTGTTGAAATATGGGTGACAGAAAACCCCCAAATTCAACTATTTAAAGAAAATAAAATCCATTTATTCTTTAATTCTAAAAGTGGACATTAAACAACAATTATTCACAACTCTAACCCCCCCCCCCCCCCCCACTCTTAACTGCTTATTACCTGCCTCCAACTCTACAACAATATGCTGTTCCAATAAAACACTTATTAAAATTACATCAACTTAATTTCAAAACCATACAGTCGCTGTCTTCATCTGTGTCTTCACTCTTCTGGCTGAAGATCTCCCTGGATTATCTTCTTTCTTTATACTGCGAATATCTTTCATATGAAAAGATACCTTCGATAGAGAGTGTTTCCTAATTTCTTGGAGAGCAAGTTGTTAGATCTCCAGGCATTTCTGTCTCAATGGCAGTTGCTCCCTCTCCAATTTTCTGTATTTTTATACCCCCCCCCCCCCCCCAACATCGGATCGTCTGTTTGGTTCGATGTTAGCAAAACAATAAACTCAAACTCAATTAGGTTTTAGTATCCTAGGGCGTAATTTAAACTGATTGGTTAAATTTGAATTTTTGTCGAAACAGCAACCAAAACTCAGATATCCATTTCACAGGCAAATGTTACATATTTTCAATTTTCCAGTACTCTCCGGGACTGCCACCTCATCATATAGACAGGAACGTGTAAGCTCTCAGTGCAGAACTACTTTCACGTTCTCTTAAAAGTACAGTACACGCCTTCACCTTCATAACACAGCACAGAGAAAGGCCCTTTGACCCAAACTGTCCATGCCAACCAAAATGTCCTTCCACGCTAACCCCATTTCCTAACACTTGGTCCATACCCTTCTAAACCTTCCTTATCCATGTATTTGTCCAAATGTCTTCTAAATGTTAATGTACCTGCCTCAAGCACTTCTGCTGGCAGCTCATTCCATATGCGTTACCCCTTTGAGTAAAAACATTGCCCCTCTGGTTCCCTTTTATTCTTTCCCCTCTCACCTTAAACCAATCTTCTCTAGTCCTCGATTCCCCAGCCCTGAGTACATTCACCCTATCCATGCCCAGATTTACAAGGGTGTTGGTGGGGTTGGAGGGTTTGAGCTACAGGGAGAGACTGAACAGGCTGGGGCTGATTTCCCTGGAGTGTCAGAGGCTAGGGGAGTGGCCTTATAGAGGTTTATAAAATCATGAGGGGCATGGATAGGGTAAATAGACAAGGTCTTTTCACTGGGATCGGGGAGAACTGGCTCAAAGGGAGAAGACAGAGGGTGGTGGTGGAGGGTTGTTTTTCAGACTGGAGGCCTGTGACCAGTGGAGGGCCACATGGATCAGTGCTGGGTCCACTACTTTTTGTCATTTATATAAATGATTTGGATGCGAGCATAAGAGGTACAGTTAGTAAGTTTGCAGATGACACCAAAATTGGAGGTGTAGTGGACAGAGAAGAGGTTTACCTCAGATTACAACAGGATCTGGACCAGATGGGCCAATGGGCTAAGAAATGGCAGATGGAGTTTAATTCAGATAAATGCGACGTGCTGCATTTTGGGAAAGCAAATCTTAGCAGGACTTATACACTTAATGGTAAGGTCTTGGGGAGTGTTGCTGAACAAAGAGACCTTGGAGTGCAGGTTCATAGCTCCTTGAAAGTGGAGTCGCAGGTCGATAGGA
The DNA here is from genome assembly GCF_047496795.1 of Chiloscyllium punctatum. NCBI lineage: Eukaryota > Metazoa > Chordata > Chondrichthyes > Orectolobiformes > Hemiscylliidae > Chiloscyllium > Chiloscyllium punctatum. The sequence goes on from NC_092766.1 coordinate 10,730,049, forward strand.
TAGTGAAGAAGGTGTTTGGTATGCTTTCCTTTATTGGTCAGAGTATTGAGTACAAGAGTACAGTGCACAGACATGTACAGCACAGAAACAGACCCTTCGGTCCAACCCGTCCATGCCGACCAGGTATCCCAACTCAATCTAGTCCCACCTGCCAGCACCCAGCCCATATCCCTCCAAACCCTTCCTGTTCATATACCCATTCAAATGCATTTTAAATGTTGTCATTGTACCAGCCTCCACCACTTCCTCTGGCAGCTCATTCCATACACGTACCACCCTCTGTGTGAAATGTTGCCCCTTAGGTCCCTTTTAAATCTTTCCCCTCTCACCCTAAACCTATGCCCTCTAGTTCTGGACTCCCCAATCCCAGGGAAAAGACTTTGTCTATTTACCCTATCCATGCCCCCTCATGATTTTATAAACCTCTATAAGGTCACCTGTCAGCCTCTGATGCTCCAGGGAAAACAGCCCCAGCCTGTTCAGCCTCTCCCTGTAGCTCAAACCCTCCAACATCCTTGTAAATCTTTTCTGAACCCTTTCAAGTTTCACAACATTGTGGCGATAGGAAGGAGACCAGAATTGCACGCAATATTCCAACAGTGGCCTAACCAATGTCCTGTACAGCTGCAACATGACCTCCCAACTCCTGTACTCAATACTCTGACCAATAAAGGAAACTATACTAAACGCCTTCTTCACTATCCTATCGACCTGCGACTCCACTCTCAAGGAGCTATGAACCTGCACTCCAAGGTCTCTTTGTTCAGCAACACTCCCCAAGACCTTACCATTAAGTGTATAAGTCTTGCTAAGATTTGCTTTCCCAAAATGTAACACTTCGCATTTATCTGAATTAAACTCCACCTGCCACCCCTCAGCCCATTGGCCCATCTGATAAAGATCCTGTTGTAATCTGAGGTAATCTTCGCTGTCCACTACACCTACAATTTTGGTGTCATCTACAAACTTACTAACTATACTTCTTATGCTCACATCCAAATCATTTATATAAATGACAAAAAGTAGAGGGCCCAGCACCTCTCCTTGTGGCACTCCACTGGTCACAGGCCTCCAGTCTGAAAAACAACCCTCCACCACCACCCTCTGTCTTCTCCCTTTGAGCCAGTTCTGTCTCCAAATGGCTAGTTCTCCCTGTACTCCATGAGATCTAACCTTGCTAACCAGTCTCCCATGGGGAACCTTGTCGAACGCCTTACTGAAGTCCATATAGATCACATCTACTGCTCTGCCCTCATCAATCCTCTTTGTTACTTCTTCAAAAAACTCAATCAAGTTTGTGAGACATGATTTCCCACGCACAAATCCATATTGACTATCCCTAATCAGTCCTTGCCTTTCCAAATACATGTACATCCTGTCCCTCAGGATTCCCTCCAACAACTTGCCCACCACCGAGGTCAGGCTCACTGGTCTATAGTTCCCTGGCTTGTCTTTACTGCCCTTCTTAAACAGTGGCACCACGTTTGCCAACCTCCAGTCTTCCGGCACCTCACCTGTGACTATCGATGATACAAATATCTCAGCAAGAGGCTCAGCAATCACTTCTCTAGCTTCCCACCGAGTTCTAGGGTACACCGGATCAGGTCCTGGGGATTGAGCCAAGACATCCAGCACTTCCTCTGGGCTGGGACGATTTTCACTGGAGCGTAGCAGGTTGAGGGTTGACCTTATAGAGGTTTATAAAATCACGAGGGGTGTAGATAAGGTGAATGGCAGGTGCCTTTTCCCTAGGGTGAGGGAACTTCAAGACTGGCGGGGGGGGGGGGGGGGGGGGGGGGCATACATTTAAGGTGAGAGGAGAAAGATTTAAACAGGACAAGAGGGACAACATTTTTACACAGAGATTGGTTCGAGTATGGAGTGAGCTTCCAGAGAAAGTGGTGGTGCGTGTACCATGCTTAAAAGGCAATTGGATAAAGACACTAGTAGGAAAGGTTTGGAGGGACATGGGCCAAGTGCAGGCAGATGGGACTAGTTTAGGATTGGGTTTATGGTCAACTGTTTCCGTGTTGTTCTAATGTTAAGGATGGTTCTAACGTTAAGGATGGACTTACTGGCACTGAAAATGGTTCAGAGAAGGTTCAGTTGGCTGATCCCTAAGATGAAAATCACCCCTCGTGATTTTAGTGGGCGGCACGGTGGCACAGTGGTTAGCACTGCTGCCTCACAGCGCCAGAGACCCGGGTTCAATTCCCGCCTCAGGCGACTGACTGTGTGGAGTTTGCACGTTCTCCCCGTGTCTGCGTGGGTTTCCTCCGGGTGCTCCGGTTTCCTCCCACAGTCCAAAGATGTGCAGGTCAGGTGAATTGGCCATGCTAAATTGCCCGTAATGTTAGGTAAGGGGTAGATGTAGGGGTATGGGTGGGTTGTGCTTCGGCGGGGCGGTGTGGACTTGTTGGGCTGAAGGGCCTGTTTCCACACTGTAAGTAATCTAATCTAATGAAAGGGTTTGTCAGAGTTGGAAAGGTTGAGTGGACCACCCCCTTACTCATTAGAGTTTCGAAGAATGCAAGGTGATCTTGTTGAAAGACAAAAGATCCTGAGGGTGGGTGGACTCGACAGAATGGATGCCAAGAGTGTGATCTCCCTCATGGGAGGAGGAGGTGTGGCAGTTGAGGGGCAGAATGGCCTCTGCCCACCTCTAATTCTTATCATTCAGGTTTAAGACAATTGACAACAGGATGTGATGATATAATGGCTTTAACAAGTGTATTTTGTCCTGGGGATTTTATTAAATGAAGAAAGGTTGAGACTGAGGTACTGAGTAGTTTGCTCAGAGCCACTAGAATAAACCACTTGTGAGGCCCGAGTTTTTTTTAAAAGTAGGAACAATAGAAGCAGCCTGGCTGGGTGGGGTCAAACCCCCGCAGCACCAGGATTATTAGTTTTAGTTTTTCAGTGCCAGTCGCTGGGGTCTTGAAGTTGGATGTAGATGCTTGAATTCCTCTCTCTGTCTCAGCTGGAGTTCTCTTCCCACTGCTGGGATTGCACGCGAAACAATCTATTTGACTGAATTTGCCAAGATTATGTTTTGTGGGATTTTGTTATATTTACTGTTTAGCAGTCAAATAGTCTATTTATGTTACGTTTTCCAATAGTGTCAAGTTACTCCAATTTTCTCTTTTGTCCTATTTTAACTAGAGGTTGTTCTGCGATAACACGTGTTTCGTTAAAGCAACTTCGCTCCAGCACGATTGGCGAGTTGGGGATACTGTTTCTAAAGTGTGAACTTTTAAAGTGTGTGTACTGGTTAAAAAGCCCATCCCAGCCCCATTAGTTTAAATGGAGGCGCTATTTTCTGATAACACAAGACCGCATTACAGCAGAACTGACTGTGTAGTTTATGAATACAGTGCGTTTTGCTTTAAGATGAGGAGTTTGACCAATCGAATTGCATCTGGGACGCAACAAGAAAGAAGAAAACAAATTAAGGTCTGGACTATCTTCTGAATATATTTTGAAAATAATGGGAGGACGCAAAGTTAAGAGAATTTTGGTGAGTCATTGTGATCTGGGATGCACTCTCTCAAAGGGAGCGGATTCAATAGACAGTTTTAAAAGCACTAGAGCCCAGAGCAAAGAGTCAGTGCAATTCTTGTCAGACGCCTCACAGAATGTAAAGCCTCAGGTAAGTCACTCTTACGTCTGTGGTCAGCAAAGATTTGGGAAGAATTCTGAAGGATAGGATTTATCGTTATTCGGAAAAGCGTTAAAGGCAGTCAGCACGGCTTTGTGAGGGGCAGGTCATGCCTCACAGATCTTATTGAGTTCTTTGAGGAGGTGACAAGACAGTTTGACGAAGGTCAAGCAGTGGATGTGGTGTATATGGACTTCAGCAAGGCATTTGATAAGGTTCCCCATGGTAGGCTCATTCATAAAGTCAGGAAGTATGGGACACAGGGAGATTTGGCTGTCTGGATTCAGAATTGGTTGGCAGAGAGTGGTTGCAGATGGAAAGTATTCTGCCTGGAGGTCCTTGAGTGGGGTCCCGCAGGGCTCTGTACTTGGGCCTCTGCTCTTTGTAGTATTTATAAATGACTTGAATGAGGAGGTTGAGGGGTGGGTTAGTAATTTTGCCGATGACACAAAGGTTGGAGGTGTCATTGACAGTATCAAGGGCTATTGCAGGCTGCAGTGCGACATAGACAGGATACAGAGCTGGGCTGAGAAATGGCAGATGGAGTTCAACCTGGATAAACGCGAAGTGATGCATTTTGGAAGGTCAAAATCGAATGCTGAATATAGGATTAAAGACAGGATTCTTGGCAGTGTGGAGGAACAGAGGGATTTTGGGGTTCAAGTACATAGATCCCTTAAAGTTGCCAGCCAAGTAAATAGGGTTGTTAAGAAAGGATATGTGGTGTCTTGGCTTTCATTAACAGGGGGATCGAGTTTAAGAGTCGTGAGGTTTTATTACAGCTCTACAAGTTCCTAGTGAGACTACACTTGGAATATTGAGATTAGATTAGATTCCCTCCAGTGTGGAAACAGGCCCTTCGGCCCAACAAGTTCACACCGACCCTCCGAAGAGTTGTGTCCAGTTCTGGTCGCCCAACTATAGGAAAGATACAGAGGCTTTGGAGAGGGTGCAAAGAAGGTTTACCAGGATGCTGCCTGGACTGGAGGGCTTGTCTTATGAGGAGAGGTTGACTAAGCTCGGAGAGAAGGAGGAAGAGAGGTGACCTGACCGAGGTATACAAGATAATGAGAGGAATGGATAGAGTCAATAGCCAGAGACTTTTCCCTAGGACAGGATTGACTGGCACAAGGGGTCAGAGTTTGAAGATATTAGGAGGAAGGTATAAAGGAGACGTCAGAGGTAGGTTCTTTACACAGAGAGTTGTGAATGCATGGAATGCGTTGCCAGCTGAGGTGGGGGAAGCAGAGTCATTAGGGACATTTAAGCGACTGCTGGACATGCACATAGATAGCAGTGAATTTACGGGTGCATAGGTTAAGTTATTTTATTTTATATTCGGATTAATCCTCGGCACAACATCATGGGCCAAAGGGCCTGTTCTGTGCTGTACTTGTCTCTGTTCTATGAATGTAGCAGAGGCAAGGTATTCAGCAGGGGCTGAGAGGGGCGAAGAAATTGCTGATCACCAGTCGTTAGTGAAGCAAGTAAATGATTGAGAAAGATGGACAGAGTGAGAGAGAGAAAGAAAGAGAAGGACAGGCCGCAAGAAAGCCCAGAGAAACTTAAGTGGGCAAAAAAATTCAGAAGAGCGACGTGAGTATGGAAGGAAGGACAAACCGAGGAAGGTGAGGAGAAAGAAACAGAGAGAGAGAGAGAGTGGTAGAAGAAGGAGAAGGAGAGAGAAAGACAAAACAACAAGATAGAGATAGAAAGGGTGAGTGCAAGTGAGAAAGAGAAAGGGAAACGGGTAAAGACAGGAGGGAACTTTTTCATGGAATCAGCTGCCAGAGGAAGTCATAGAATCATAAAGCCATACAAGCATGGAAACAGACCCTTCAGTCCAACCCATCCATACTGACCAGATATCCTAACCTAATCTAGTCCCATTTGCCAGCATTTGTCCATATCCCCTCTAAGCCCTTCCTATTCATATATCCATGCAATTTAAATGTTGCAATTGTACCAGTCTCCACCACATCCTCTGGCAGCTCATTCCATACACGTACCACCCTCTGCGTGAAAAAGTTGCCCCTCAGGTCCCTTTCCCCTCTCACCCTTAACCTATGCCCCTCTAGTTCTGGACTCCCCCACCCCAGGGCAAAAGACCTTGTCCATTTATCCTATCCATGGCCCCTCATGATTTTATAAACCTCTATAAGGTCACCCCTCAGCCTCCGACGCTCCAGGGAAAACAGCCCCAGCCTGTTCAGCCTCTCCCTGTAGCTCAAACCCTCCAACCCTGGCAACATTCCTGAACCCCCAACAACATTCCTGAAGAAGGGCTCATGCCCGAAACGTCGATTCTCCTGCTCCTTGGATGCTGCCTCTGACCTGCTGCGCTTTTCCAGCAACACATTTTCAGGTGGGCTTTTGCCCGAAACGTCGATTTCGAAGCTCCTTGGATGCTGCCTGAACTGCTGTGTTCTTCCAGCCCCACGAATCCAGCAACACATTTTCAGCTCCAACCCTGGCAACATCCTTGTGAAGTCTTTTTCTGAAGCCTTTCAAGTTTCCCAACAGCGGACAGAAGGGCTTTCTGAAAATGAGGTTCTGATGTTTGGATCAATCGGGGAAGACCTTGCACTACAGTCCAGATAGAATGTGCCACACTAACTACTTATAAAGTGTGCTCTGCACAGTGTAGTGGACAAAGAGGGATGTGGGAGATACTGAAGAGGTGTTAGAGTGGAAGCAGTCTTTTGAGGAGAGAGATGAAAACATTGGGTTTTCTCCGCGTGCTCCGGTTTCCTCCCACAATCTAAAGATATGCAGGTTAGGTGAATTGATCATACTAATTTGCTCATAGTGTAGGTTACTAGTCAGGAGTAGATGTAGGGTAAAGGAATGGGTCTGGGTGGGTTACTCTTCAGAGGGTTGGTGTGGACTTGTAGGGATTCCAATTCTAATTCTAACATCCTTCCTATTGGAGAGACACTAGAATTGCAAACAATATTCCAAACGTGGCCAAACTAATGTCCTGTACAGTGGTGGAGGCTGGTACAATGACAACATTTAAAAGGCATCTGGATGGGGACATGAATAGGGTTTAGAGGGCCAAGTGCTGGCAAATGGGACGAGATTTAACCTAGGATATCTGGTTGGCATGGACGAGTTGGGCCGATGGGGATGTTTGCATGCTGTTCAGCTCTACAGAAAGAGAGAGGATGCAACAAAAAGGGAGAGAGAGACAGAGAGAGAGGTAAGAGAGGGAGAAGTGAAGAAAGAGAGACTGAAAGGGAGGGCGGGTGTGTGACAGGGAGAAGGAAAGAGACAAAAATAAACCAAGAGAGAAGACTGGGAGAGAATGAAAGGGACAGATAAATCCAGAAAGAGGGGGGGGGGGGGGTATAAGAAAAGATGAGAAGCAAGAAAGAAAGCAGGATAGACAGCAGGAAAGACAAAAGGAATAAGTGAACATCCAAGAAAAGGGAGAGAGATAAGGAAACAAGGAAAGAAAGGTGGGAAAGAAGGAAAGAGTGAAAGACAAAGAGGATTGATGAGGGCAGAATGGTAGATGTGATCTATATGGACTTCAGTAAGGCGTTCGACAAGGTTCCCCATGGGAGACTGGTTAGCAAGGTTAGATCTCATGGAATACAGGGAGAACTCGCCATTTGGATACAGAACTGGCTCAAAGGTAGAAGACAGAGGGTGGTGGTGGAGGGTTGTTTTTCAGACTGGAGGCCTGTGACCAGTGGAGGGCCACAAGGATCGGTGCTGGGCCCTCTACTTTTCATCATTTATGTAAACGATTTGGATGTGAACATATGGTTATTAAGTTTGTAGATGACACCAAAATTGGAGGTGTAGTGGACAGCGAAGAAGATTACCTCAGATTACAACATGATCTTGATCAGATGGGCCAATGGGCCGAGGAGTGGCAGATGGAGGTTAATTTAGATAAATGGTGACTTGCTGCATTTTAGAAAGGCAAATCAGAGCAGGACTTACACACTTAATGGTAAGGTCCTGGGGAGTGTTGCTGAACAAAGAGATCTTGGAGTGCAGGTTCATAGTTCCTTGAAAGTGGAGTTGCAAGTAGACAGGATAGTGAAGAAGGCGTTTGGTATGCTTTCCTTTATTGGACAGTGCATGGGGTATAGGAATTGGGAGGTCATGTTGCGGCTGTACAGGACATTGGTTAGGCCACTTTTGGAATATTGGCTGCAATTCTGGTCTCCTTTCTATGATGTTGTGAAACTTGAAAGGGTTCAGAAAAGATCTACAAGGATGGTGCTAGGGTTGGAAGATTTGAGCTCTAGGGATAGGCTGGATAGGCTGGGGATGTTTTCCCTGGAGCTTTGGAGGCTGAGGGGTGACCTTCTGGAGGTTTATAAAATCGTGAGGGGCACGGATAGGGTAAATAGACAAGGTGTTTTCCCTGGGGTGGGGAAGTCCAGAACTAGATGGGCATAGGTTTAGGGTGAGAGGGGAAAGATATAAAAGGGGCCTAAGGGGCAACTCATTCACACAGATGGTGGTGCGTGTATGGAATGAGCTGCCAGAGGACGTGGTGGAGGCTGGTACAATTACAACATTTAAAATATATCTGGATGGGGACATGAATAGGAAGGGTTTAGAGGGATATGGGCCAAGTGCTGGCAAATGGGACTGGATTGCATTGGGATATCTGGTCAGCATGGGCGAGTTAGGCTGAAGGGTCTGTTTCTGTGCTGTACATCTCTATGACTGTATGAAAGGGAGAGGTAAATGAAAGAAGAAAGGAAGGAAAGAGAGAATGAAGGGGAGAGGTTAATGAAAGAAGAAAGGAGTGAAAGAAGGAAAGAGAGGATGAAAGGAAGAGGTAAACAAAGGAAGAAACGAGGGAAAGAAGGAAAGAGAAAATGAAAGAGAGATGTAAACAAACAAAACGAAAAGGAGAGGTAAACCAAGAGAGAAAGAAGGGAGGGAGATAAGGAAACAAAGAAAGAAAGGAAAGAGAGAATGAGAGAGAGAGAGAGAGAGAGATAAACCAGGAGAAAAACGGGGGAGGGAAGGAGAGGGAACAAAGGAAGGAGGAAAAGAAGGAAGAAGTAATAAATGAATAATAAATAAGAGACGGCCGTAAAGAAACAAAGAAAGGAAGGAGGGAGTAAAGAACGGAGGGAGGGAAAGAAAGAAGAAAAACAAAGAAGGGAGAGAGGGAGTGTGTGAAAGAAAGAGACAGAGAGACAGCTCCCATTCAGTGAAACAAAGGAGGGCTGTGCCGCGGGGCAGGCTGGGAGTTGTAGTCCGATGCGGGGGGGAGGGGGCGGGGGCCCAGTCTGTGCCTACAAATCCCGGCGGGCGCGGCGTCGCGCTTCTGGCGGGGGCGCGGGGCGTGCCGGGCAGGGTTGTAGTCCAGAGCGGGTGGGCGGTAGGCTGGGAGTCGGCGAGGGGGTGGAGGGGGCGTGGACTCCAACTCCCGGCAGGCGGCGCGGCGAGGCTCCTGGCTGACGGGAGGGGGTTTGTCTTGTGTGTGTGTGTGTCTCCCTCCCTCCCTCTCTCTCTCTCTCCCCGGGTCAGCTGGTGCAGCAGCGAGAGGGAGAGGGAGAGGGAGAGGGGGTTTAAAACAAAAGAGTTTAGTGAAGGAAGCAAGGGAGGGCCGGACGGAGAGACAGAGAGAGACAGACAGACAGAGAGAGAGAGAGAGAGAGAGAGAGGGGGGCCTGGGGTTAGGATACCCCCACCCCCCCCCCCCTCAGCCCCATCCCCTCCCTCCCTCCCTCCCTCACACACACACACAGCCGGGCCCCCGGGCTCACTCCCTGAGGAAAGGCCAGGGATACAGCCCGGGCTCCATCCCCTTTGTTTCCGGACTATCCTCCTCCTCCTCCCCCCCCCCCCCCCACCCCCCCTCATCCCTCCATCCTTTCCTTACCCCTCATCCCTCCATCCCCTCATCCCTCCATCCTTTCCTTACCCCTCATCCCTCCATCCCCTCATCCCTCCATCCTTTCCTTACCCCTCATCCCTCCATCCCCTCATCCCCCCCTCATCCCTCCATCCCTTCCTTACCCCTCATCCCTCCATCCCCATCCCTCCATCCCCTCATCCCTCCATCCTCACCCCCTCCCTTCCATTCCCTCCCCTCCATTCCCTCCCTTCATCCGCACATCTCCCCACATCCCCTTCCTCACTCCTTCCATCCCATTTCATCCCCTCCCCCCCCCCTATCCTGGTCTTCCCTGTCCCATTGTCCCTCCTTCCTGCATCCTCCCATCCCCTGCATCTCCTCGTTCCCTCATCCCCTGCTCTGCCCTCACTCCCCTCCTCTGTCACTCCCCCATCCGTCTCTGTGCATTCACCTCACCTCCTCTCCTCCTTGCCATCTCGTTCCTCCCCTCCCTGCCCCATCACCCCTTCCTCCCACGGGTGTTCGACTCCCACTCACTCCTCGCCTCTCTCTCCTGCGCCGTTGCCTCCTTTCTCCTCTGAGGGTTTCACCCTCGACACCCCCCACCCCCCTTCTCCACCTCATCATTTCGGCGGGGGGGGGGGGAGAAAGAGGAGGGAGAGTGCAGCAGAGGTGCTGGGGGGGGTCAGCCCCCCTCCCCTCCACACACACTCTATCCTCCCGTCTAGCCCCCTCCACTCAAGGAGGAACAGAAAGGACAAAAGAGTGGGTGTGGGGGGGAGGTGGGATAGTGGAGTGGGTAGGTGAGGACCCCATTTCTTCAACCTCTCTGTCTGTCTCTCTCTCTCTCTCTCTCTCTCTCTCTCTCTCCCTGAGCCATGCCTAGTTCAGAGTTGTTGATGGAGCAGAGCAGCACGTTGGAGCTGGTGGTGGAGATGGAGATGGGCCTGGGGATGGGCAGGATGCTGGAGGACGAGCAGCGGGCACTGCAGTTGGCACTGGACCAGCTCTCCATGCTGGGGCTGGGCGAGGAGCAGGAGCAGCGGGAGCCGTTGGCCGACGGCGAGGAGGAGGAGGAGGAGAACAGCAACAACAGCAATAACGCCACCATCGGCCAACACCATCACCACCAGCACCACCACCACCAGCACCCCCACCGGGAGAGCTACCTGGCCGCGCTGTACGAGGGCGGCGAAGCCAAAAAGAGGGGCTGCAACACCACGGAGTGCGTGCCAGTGCCGAGTTCGGAGCACGTGGCCGAGATCGTGGGCAGGCAAGGTGAGTGGGTGTCAGAGTTGGGGTGGGCGGGATCGGTGGACATTGTGAATCGGTGCGTGGGGGAGCGAAACGCCCTCGCCAGCGCCTCCTTTATCATGGCATCATTCCGGCTTTGAGGGGGGAGGTGGCCGAATTGAACGCCACGCCCACCCTCCAACCCCAACACCTGACCGGCTCCGTCAGGAGGGATGCCCACTCGACGATGGCGGAAGGAGGGAGCCCAGGCAGAGAGGACGCTGGGAAGGAGAGACTAGGGGCAAAGCCTTGAGAGTGAAGGCAAGAGAACGGAGATGGGCCCAGAAGTCTCTTCAGCTGGGGGGGTGGTGGGTCTGCGGAATTGAGAGGGCTGTGGAGGTGGGGTCATCGTGTGCATTGAAGATGGAGATAGATCGGTCTTTGAGTATCAAAGGGATCAAAAGGCACAGGGAGAAAGGAGTTGAGAAACCTATCAGCTGTGATAGACCTGATGGGCTGAATGGCCTAACTTCTGCCCATGTGCCTTGTGGGTTAAAGAGAGACGGGGAGATGGGAGAGGGTTAGGGAAGGAATTCCAACTTCCTGTGAGGAGGTGACAGAGATAGGGAGGGGGTGTAGGGAGGTGACAGATAGGGAGGGGATGTAGGGGGCTGAAGGAGGTGACGAGGACGGGGAGGGGGGTGACGGAGATCGGGACAGGGTTTAGGAGCTGGAGGAACACGGGTGAAGGGAGTTGGGGATTAGCTGATGTTTATGGTTTCCCTGCAATCGGAGCCAGTGGTGTTGAAGCTTCCAGTAGGCAGCGAGAGGGACAGATGTGTCAGCGACCGTGTGGAGTTTGTGACAGAGACCCGTGTAAATAGCATTAGTCTTCCCAAAACAAAGTAGTGAGGACATTGACACTCCCACGCGGTCAAAGAGGGAATTCAACATCCAGCCTGTTAATGTCTGCCATTTGCAGTTTGTCCTTCGGGGCTTTGGAACTCAATTTCCCTTTTCATTTCACAAGATCGACAAACAAAACCAAAAAGTCTTCAGCAAGTCTTTCAAAAGTATGTGCTGTGCAGTGGGCATCCTGAATGCCCATGTGGCACATCTGCTGCCATCCTTCAGGACAGACAGAATCGATTCCCATTGGTGTGCACTCCTCGAGATTGATCAGGCTCACGTCCAACCCAGAAACGCAGGCGACGGTCTTGCACAGGCCGCAGCAAGGACTTGCCAGCATGTTTTCTGGGTTTATAGTTAGACGGAGCAGCCACTCTGTGGCAGTGGTGCAAGCAGGTCTCTGCCGCTCTCGTCCTGGATCAGGGCATCGTGGGTGTGAATCCTTTGTCCTGAATCTACAGCTCCACAATCCAGGCCAGCACTCTTCCTGCCATCCTCTGAGAGTCGGCGCCGAGGGAGCGGGCACTGTCTGAGAGTCGGCGCCGAGGGAGCGGGCGCTGTCGGAGGGTCAGCGCCGAGGGAGCGGGCGCTGTCGGAGGGTCGGCGCCGAGGGAGCGGGCACTGAGGGTGGGTTAGTACTGAGGGAGCAGGTGCTGTCAGAGGGTCAGCGCTGAGGGAGCGAGCACTGAGGGAGAGTCAGCACTGAGGTGGTGGGCACTGTCGGAGGATCAGTGCTAAAGATATGGACGCTATTGGGTTGGCACTGAGGGAGGGTCGGCGCCGAAGGAGCGGGCGCTGTTGGAGGGTTGGCGCCGAGGGAGCGGATGCTGTCGGAAGGTCGGTGCCAAGGGAGCAGGCACTATTAGAGGGTCGGCGCCAAGGGAGTGGGTGCTGTCCGAGGGTCAGTGCTGAGGGAGCAGGCGCTATTGGAGGGTCGGCGCCAAGGGAATGGGTGCTGTCCGAGGGTCAGCGCTGAGGGCACGGGTGCTGTCGGAGCCAAGGGAGAGGGCACTGTCGGAGGGTCAGCGCTGAGGTTGTGGCTGCTGTCGGAGGGGTGGCGCCGAGGGAGTGCTGGCCATGTGCCTGATATCTATCTCACGTCCAGCACCACTGGACCCCATTCCCTGCTCCTCGCTGCCTTTGAGATCTTGCAGGAAATTGCCTGCCATGTTCCTTCCATTCCAAGTGTGTCTGCACCTTCAGAAAAGGTGCTCCGTTGGCTATGAGCAGAGCTATGAGACATCCTGATGAGGTCTATGTCTCTAGAGGAGACCAGCGCAGATGGTCCCTGCATCCCTTGGACCTGCTGGGATACACTTATCCATGTGGGAGTGGACTAAGGAAGGGGCCAGACTGTGGGGTCAAACCAGGGCAGTGAGGTTATCTGGACTGACCCGGGCTTTAGCAATCTGTTTCCGAACATCAGTCCTTCTGGAATGCCTTGTACCCATCAGCACAATAGTGCCAAAACTCTGGCAGTCACAACAATCTATAGCCCCAGGAGAAAAGGGTGCTGATTGTACGGCAAGCTGACTCTGATTGGCTGTGGTGTTGCCAGGGGAAAACTGGTGGTGGTGTTGGGGAGGAGTAGTTGGGGCTGGGAGTTGGAAGTGGAATCGCTCAGCCCCTCAAACCTGTCCCAGGCATCCAGTCAGACCATAGCTGGTCTGTCTCCTCCCTCCCTCAACCCCGCCCCCCTCCCTCCCCCCCCTCCCCCCCCGCTCCTTGGAGGACAAGCCAAGTCTGTTTAACCCTTTGAGCCTCCTGTGGTGAATCTGCACACTGTTTTTCTCCCCCTCATTCCCCCTCTCTCTGAGGTTAATACATTGATCAGATGGGCCACTGAACTAAGGACTAGCAGATGGAGTTTAATTCTGATACGTGTGAGGTGCTGCATTTTGGGAAAGGCAAATCAGGGCAGGACTTATACCCTTAATGGGAAGGTCCTAGGGAGTGTTGCTGAACAAAGAGACCTTGGAGTGCAGGCTCATAGCTCCTTGAAAGTGGAGTCGCAGGTCGATAGGATAGTGAAGAAGGTGTTTGGTATGCTTTCCTTTATTGGTCAGAGTATTGAGTACAGGAGTTGGGAGGGTCATGTTGTGGCTGTACAGGACATTGGTTAGGCCACTGTTGGAATACCGCGTAGAGTTCTGATCTTCTGCTATCGGAAACGTATTATTAAATTGCAGAGGGTGTAGAATCTACTGGGATTAGAGAGTTTGGATTATAGGAAGAGGCTGGGACATTTTTCGCTGGAGCTGAGGAGGTTGGGAGATGATCTTATAGGGATTTATAAAATCAGGAGGGGCATAGATAAGGTGAGTAGCCAAGGTCTTTTCCCCGGGATATAAGAGCCCAAACTCAACCTGATGATGTCTCCTAGTACTGATCACACAGCCAATGGGCCACCTTCTCTACAGTGCAGACATCATTGTGAACTAGGTTTAAGGTGAGAGGGGAAAGATTTAGGAGGGACCTAAGGGGCAACCTTTTCACCCAGAGGGTGGTGTGCGTACAGGATGAGCTGCCAGAGGAAGTGGTGGAGGCTGGTACAATTACAGCATTTAAAAGGCATCTAGATGGGGACATGATAGGAAGGGCTTAGAGGGATATGGGCCAAGGGCTGGCAGGTGGGACTAGGTTAATTTAGGAGATCTGGTGAGCATGGACGGGTTGGGCTGAAGGGTCTGTTTCCGCACTGTATGACTGTATAATCTCCCTGAAGGGGCAGGAGGCATGACTGACCCTGGCTCCCCCTGAGGGAATCGAGCCGAGTCTCTCTGTCCAGCTGAAACCCTGCGGTATAGGGCAGCGTCGCGTTAGCCTTTCAGATTACATTTCATTTCTGCGCCCAGCAGCATCTGTTCAGCTGCTGTCTGTTCCTGGGACTGGGTGTCTGGAGAGGGCCGATGGAGTGTGTTTGATGCTGGAGAAGGAGGTGGGTGTTGTCGTCGATGGGAGTGCTGTGGGGGTCTTCCCTGGCAACCCCCACCCCTGAGGGGCATTTACCAGGCACTTGTGATCGCTGCCACACATTCACGCTGTTCTTGGAGTTGCTGTAACTTGTAAGTTCCCTTGTTGGAACATTTCCCTTCTCTTCAGTGCCTGCAGTCATTCAGTCCGCACTCTGAGACTGCAATATCATCACGTTTTGTTCCCACGTCTTCACTCTGTTCATCTTAATACGTGTTCTGAACATTTTGTGTAGGTAACTTTGCAATTTTCCACCTGATTGTCCCCATCAAACACTCCCAGGACAGGGACAGCAGGGGGTTAGATACAGAGTAAAGCTTCCTCTACACTGTCCCCATCAATCACTCCCAGGACAGGGACAGCACAGGGTTAGATATAGAGTAAAGCTACCTCTACACTGTTCCCTTCAGGGTTAGATACAGAATAAAGCTCTCTGTATATTATTCGTTGTCCTAGACTGCCCATCTACGAGCTGGCCCTGTACAGTGTTGCTGTCCCATCTTCTGAATCTTGTTCAGCCCATCTGCGTGACTGTCCCTTTAAGAGCATTAACACTTGGGCGGTGGTGGGGAGAAACCTGGGGAAGGTGGAAATTGAAAATGAAATCTCTTAAGTGGTGGAAATACTGAGCAGCTCAGGCAGCATCTGTGAGAGGTGTGTTAACGTTGCAGGTCTGGGAGAAGCTCTCAGACTAGAATGGCAACTCATTTCAGCCTTGCTGCAGAGAATTGCAGAATCCCTACCCTGTGGAAGCAGGACTTTTGACCCATTGAGTCCACACCACACAGGCTGGGGCTGTTTTCCCTGGAGCGTCGGAGGCTGAGGGGTGACCTTATAGAGGTTTATAAAATCATGAGGGGCATGGATAGGGTAAATAGGGCAAGGTCTTTTCCCTGGGGTGGGGGAGTCCAGAACTAGAGGGGCATAGGTTTAGGGTGAGGGGGGAAAGGGACCTGAGGGGCATGTTTTTCACCCAGAGGGTGGTACGTGTATGGAATGAGCTGCCAGAGGAAGTGGTGGGGGCTGGTACAATTACAACATTTTAAAGACATCTGCATGGGGACATGAATAGGAAGGGTTTAGAGGGATATGGGCCAAGTGCTGGCAAATGGGACTGGATCCGTTTAGGATTTAGGATATCTGGTCGGCATGAACGAGTTGGACGGAAGGGTCTGTTTCCATGCTGTACATCTCTATGATTCTATCACCCTCAAAAGAGCATCCCACCCAGACCCAACTCCCTACCCTATCCCTGTCACCCTGAATTTCCCATGACTAGCCCACCTAGCCTGCACAACCCTGGACACTACTGGACAATGTAGCATGGCCAATCCACCCTAACCTGCACATCCCTGGGCACTACGGGACAATTTAGCATGGCCAATCCACCCTAACCTGCACATCCCTGGGCACGACAGGACAATTTAGCATGGCCAATCCACCCTAACCTGCACATCCCTGGGCACTATGGGACAATTTAGCATGGCCAATCCACCCTAACCTGCACATCCCTGGGCACTACGGGACAATTTAGCATGGCCAATTCACCCTGACCTGCACATCCCTGGGCACGACAGGACAATTTAGCATGGCCAATCCACCCTAACCTGCACATCCCTGGGCACGACAGGACAATTTAGCATGGCCAATCCACCCTAACCTGCACATCCCTGGGCACGACAGGACAATTTAGCATGGCCAATCCACCCTAACCTGCACATCCCTGGGCACGACAGGACAATTTAGCATGGCCAATCCACCCTAACCTGCACATCCCTGGGGCACTATGGGACAATTTAGCATGGCCAATCCACCCTAACCTGCACATCCCTGGGCACGACAGGACAATTTAGCATGGCCAATCCACCCTAACCTGCACATCCCTGGGGCACTATGGGACAATTTAGCATGGCCAATCCACCCTAACCTACATACCTTTGGACTGTGGGAGGAAACCGGAGCACCTGGAGAAAACTCACGCAGACACGGGGAGAATGTGAAAACTCCACACAGACAGTTGCCTGGGTCCCTGGTGCTGTGAAGCGGTGCTAACCACTGAGTCACCATGCCACCCAATTTCTCATTTTTTTTTATACATACGTTTAAGAACTTCCACTTGGAGGTGGACTCATTAGCCCTGGGTCTTCAGGAGGCAAATTGCTGACCCTGGGAATAGTCAGAGCCCGTGGGCTAGATGGTGGTTACTGGATTACACTCTGCCTGAACCCTGGCAGAGAGCCAGACTTGCCAGATCTGTGTCTTTCTACCTGGTACACATCACGACCATGGCAAGAGTGCCAAACCTCTGATGGTCATGACAATGTACAGCCCGCCGAGAAAAGGGGTGCTGAATGTGTGGCAAGCCGACTCTGGTTGGCTGTGGTGCTGCCACGGGAAAAGCAGCCGTAGCAGTGGTGGTGTGTTGGGGGGGGGGGGGGTAGTTTGGGCTGGGAGCGGGACCTCCAAGCTCAGACAATTCCAGAAAATGTTTGAGGCCTGATCAGGTTCCTTTTGGCTGCGGACCACCAGCTGAGCTCACCAGGCCCTTGCCTGAGGAAGTGTGCTTTCTGTCACCCAGACCCTGCATCCCCCACCCCCCCCCAACCCTGGTTCTCCTCCTCCTGTCCGAATTGTTAGGAAGAATGTGGAATCGTCGCGTTCCTAATTCCAATCTCGCTCGGATCGAAGTCTTTTCCCTGTCGACCTGCGAGTTTTCCGATCGCAGCTACCTCCCCGTGGTTGACCCAGCACCCGGTCCGCCTCTGAAATTCTCAGTCCCCACCCCCTGGTTCTTTTTCAGATCCCCTTCGATCCGTGTCATTCCAAAGGATGCTAATTTGGATGGAAATGCAGGTTGGGGAGGGGTGGGACTGCTGGAAATCGGCACGAGGTGATAGAGTCAGTGCAGACACGCTGGGCTGAATGGCCTGAATGTGCACGGTTACGGTTCTGAGCTCCCCCCACCCCCCACCCCCGACTCTGGTGACTGATCCTCCTGCCGGTGGGAACGGTTTCCCCCCACGTTCCCTCGAGTGATGCCTCCCCTCTGTTCACAGTTTGGACCATCTCAACTCAATCTATCCTTTTTAACCTTCCCTACTCCCAGGACTCTGATCCGAACTGCAGCCCCCGATCCCCGGAAACACCCTGCCCCAACCCGACTTGGTTCTGACTAGCTGTTGAAAGCCACGTTCCTTTCTCCCGCCAATAAATATGGTGCCACTCTCCACAGTATCTGGCATACCCGCCACAGATTGGGCTGCGGCACTCCGCCCAGTTTGTGTCCTCCTGAAGTCTGCTTCTTTCGTCTTCCACTGCTCAGGGCAAGAATCGAGAGAGTGGCGCTGGAAAAGCACTGCAGCTTCCGAGGAGCAGGAGAATCAACGTTTCGGGCATAAGCCCTTCATCAGGAATGAGGCTTGCAGATGGGGGTGGTGGGCTGAGAGATAAATGGGAGTGGATGGGTGGGGCTGCGGGGGGGCGAAGGGAGCTGGGAATGCGATAGGCCGATGAAGGTGGGGGCGAAGGTTATAGGTCGGAGCGGAGGAAAGGGAAAGACAACAGACAAGTCCGGTTTGCAGTGGAGACTTGGGACTGAGGTAATGTCGGGAAATGGGGAAACTGGGGAAGTCCGCATTGATCCCGTGTGGTTGCAGGCTCCCAAGGCAGAAGATGTAGGTTCTTCCTCCAGGTGGTAAGGGTCTGGCGATGGAGGAGGCCCCGGACCTGCATGTCCTTGGTGGAGTGGGAGGGGGAGTTGAAGTGCCCCCACAGGGCAGTGGGGTTGCTGGGTGTCTCGATGTTCTCTGACACGATCCGCAAGTTGGCGTCCTGTCTCCCCAATGTAGAGGAGACCAGATCGGGTGGAACGGACACAGTAGATGATGTTTGTGAAGGCGCATGTGAATTTCTGTTGGTTGTGGAAGGGTACACATGAATGCCAACTCCCAAAGGGCTCATTGATGGACACCACAGGAGCAGAGGGTTCTGATTGATTGTTCTCCAGTAAATGTTGATTTGTAGGCCTCATTGCCAATGCCATAATGCCTCATGGCTGAAACGTCGATGCTGCCTGACTTGCTGTGCTTTTCCAGCACCACACATTTTGACTCTCTGCAACTCTGCAGTCCCTCACTTTCCCCTCATGGACCAGGGAGCAGATTAACCTTGGAGGTTTTGTTTAATTGGGAACTGGCCGTGGAGTCGCAGGTAGATAGGATAGTGAAGAAGGCGTTTGGTATGCTTTCCATTATTGGTCAGAGCATTGAGTACAGGAGTTGGGAGGTCATGTTGCGGCTGTACAGGACATTGCTTTGGCCGCTTTTTGAGTATTGCGTGCAATTCTGGTCTCCATCCCATAGGAACCATGTTGTGAAACTTGAAAGAGTTCAGAAACAATTTACAAGCACATTGCTGGGATTGGAGGGTTTGAGCTACAGGGAGAGGCTGAACAGGCTTGGGGCTGTTTTCCCTGGAGTGTCGGAGGCTGAGTGGTGACCTTTTAGAGGTTTATAAAATCATGAGGATAGGGTATATAGACAAAGTCTTTTCCCTGGGGTCGGGGAGTCCAGAACTACAGGGGCATAGGTTTAGGGTGAGAGGGGAAAGGGACCTGAGGGGCAACTTTTTCACCCAGAGGGTGGTACGTGTATGGAATGAGCTGCCAGAGGAAGTGGTGGAGGCTGGGACAGTGACAACATTTAAAAGGCATCTGGATGGGGATATAAATAGGAAGGGTTTGGAGGGGTATGGGCCAAGTGCTGGCAAATGGGATTAGATTAGTCTGGTTGGCATGGACGGGTTGGACCGAAGGGTCTGTTTCCGTGCTCTATGACTGTGTATGATCAAGGATTTGCTAGGGAAAGTGCATCACAAAATGACTTTCGAATGAGTGGTCTCCGTTCTTTTTGAGAGTCTTTCAGTGTAGCTTTCAGTTTGTATATGACTCAGTCGTCAGATATCGGCCCGAGCCTAGTTGGACTTGAGAAATCGGCGCTGCAGGAGCACCTCTCTGCCATCTTGCATTTTGTAAACTTACCACCAGCAAATGTCAAAATAATACCACATGCAGCCATGTCCCGGGCATGAACCGTCTCTCATCACGTTCCTAAGGGCCATGTCTGTAGACCTGCCTCAGATATGAAAATCCAGCGTTCAGCATAACTCCCATCCCCTGGCCGAGTTTGGATGTGCCGTACCTACACTCCCTTCAGCTGTTGGTGTGTTAACAAGGTGGAGTGGCCATATCCCCTTTCAGAAGTCTATATACACAGCATCCACCACTTCACGGTCAACAAGACAGTGAAGAACTCAGTTGGATTTCTCCAACAGGGCGCTTTCCCTTGAACAATTCTGCGTTTGAGTTTTCGAAACCTGACATAGTGCTGGAAAAATATTGCAGCCAGGACCTCCACAAATTTCTCTTCAGCGAGAGCACCTTTGCCATTTCAAATGTTTACATTTCATCATTGAGTGAGGAAGCTGTTTTGTATCTATTGCTTCAAGAATTCTCTCCCTCTCAGTCCCTTGTCTCATTTATGCTCAGCTCCCTGCTCTGTCTATCTGAGAACACACAGCAGTACTGTACCCCAGTGTTATACACTGACAGACCCGTCCCCACCGGTACTGTACCCCAGTGTTATACAGGGACAGACCCATCCCCACCGGTACTGTACCCCAGTGTTATACAGGGACAGACCCGTCCCCACCGGTACTGTACCCCAGTGTTATACAGGGACAGACCCGTCCCCACCGGTACTGTACCCCAGTGTTATACAGGGACAGACCCGTCCCCACCGGTACTGTACCCCAGTGTTATACAGGGACAGACCCGTCCCCACCGGTACTGTACCCCAGTGTTATACAGGGACAGACCCGTCCCCACCGGTACTGTACCCCAGTGTTATACAGTGACAGACCCATCCCCACCAGTACTGTACCCCAGTGTTATACAGTGACAGACCTGCCCCCACCGGTACTGTACCCCAGTGTTATACAGGGACAGACCCGTCCCCACCGGTACTGTACCCCAGTGTTATACAGCGTCAGACCCGTCCCCACCAGTACTGTACCCCAGTGTTATACAGGGACAGACCCGTCCCCACCAGTACTGTACCCCAGTGTTATACAGGGACAGTCCCGTCCCCACCAGTACTGTACCCCAGTGTTATACAGTGATATACCCGTCCCCACCAGTACTGTACCCCAGTGTTATACAGGGACAGACCCGTCCCCACCAGTACTGTACCCCAGTGTTATACAGGGACAGACCCGTCCCCACCAGTACTGTACCCCAGTGTTATACAGGGACAGACCCATCCCCACCAGTACTGTACCCCAGTGTTATACAGGGACAGACCCGTCCCCACCAGTACTGTACCCCAGTGTTATACAGGGACAGACCCATCCCCACCAGTACTGTACCCCAGTGTTATACAGGGACAGACCTGTCCCCACCAGTACTGTACCCCAGTGTTATACAGGGTCAGACCCGTCCCCACCAGTACTGTACCCCAGTGTTATACAGGGACAGACCCGTCCCCACCAGTACTGTATCCCAGTGTTATACAGGGACAGACCCGTCCCCACCAGTACTGTCCCCCAGTGTTATACATTGACAGACCCAGCACCACCAGTACTGTACCCCAGTGTTATACAGGGACAGACCCGTCCCCACCGGTACTGTACCCCAGTGTTATACAGGGACAGACCCGTCCCCACCGGTACTGTACCCCAGTGTTATACAGGGACAGACCCGTCCCCACCGGTACTGTACCCCAGTGTTATACAGGGACAGACCCGTCCCCACCGGTACTGTACCCCAGTGTTATACAGGGACAGACCCGTCCCCACCGGTACTGTACCCCAGTGTTATACAGGGACAGACCCGTCCCCACCGGTACTGTACCCCAGTGTTATACAGGGACAGACCCGTCCCCACCAGGACTGTACCCCAGTGTTATACAGGGACAGACCCGTCCCCACCAGTACTGTACCCCAGTGTTATACAGGGACAGACCCGTCCCCACCAGGACTGTACCCCAGTGTTATACAGGGACAGACCCGTCCACACCAGTACTGTACCCCAGTGTTATACACTGACAGACCCGTCCCCACCAGTACTGTACCCCAGTGTTATACAGGGACAGACCCGTCCCCACCAGTACTGTACCCCAGTGTTATACAGGGACAGACCCATCCCCACCAGTACTGTACCCCAGTGTTATACAGGGACAGACCCTTCCCCACCAGTACTGTACCCCAGTGTTATACAGGGACAGACCCGTCCCCACCAGTACTGTACCCCAGTGTTATACACTGACAGACCCGTCCCCACCAGTACTGTACCCCAGTGTTATACACTGACAGACCCGTCCCCACCAGTACTGTACCCCAGTGTTATACAGGGACAGACCCGTCCCCACCAGTACTGTACCACAGTGTTATACAGGGACAGACCCGTCCCCACCAGTACTGTACCCCAGTGTTATACAGGGACAGACCCGTCCCCACCAGTACTGTACCCCAGTGTTATACAGGGACAGACCCGTCCCCACCAGTACTGTACCCCAGTGTTATTCAGGGACAGACCCGTCCACACCAGTACTGTACCCCAGTGTTATACACTGACAGACCCGTCCCCACCAGTACTGTACCCCAGTGTTATACATAGACAGACCCGTCCCCACCAGGACTGTACCCCAGTGTTATACAGTGACAGACCTGTCCCCACCAGTACTGTACCCCAGTGTTATACAGAGACAGACCCGTCCCCACCAGTACTGTACCCCAGTGTTATACAGGGACAGACCCGTCCCCACCAGTACTGTACCACAGTGTTATACAGGGACAGACCCGTCCCTACTAGTACAGTGTACAGTTTAAGGCCGCATTGGTCTGTCCGTACGTGTGTTTCCTGATGTTTGTGCCAGTCATTCAACATTACACTTTCCTCCAGTCGCCCGGTCAGGCTCCTCCCTTGTTGTGGTCTTGTTGGTGTTAACTCTTTGTCGTCGGTGTTTTTACAGACGCAGCTCCTCCCTAGGGGGTGGGCTAATGGCTGGGGAGTGAGTGCAGACGTCTGCATTGACCCAGGCCGCTGCGTATTTCCATTCCGTTCAGGACCCTGGAGGCTGCAGCTTGTTTGGTGTCGAAATCCCAACTGAGAACTCTGCTGCATTAGGGACATAAACACCCATTAGGTTCATTCCTCGTCTTTCATCCCTGTCGTAGCACCCAGCCCCTCCCTATCTCTGTCACCCCCTCCACCCCCTCCCTATCTCTGTCACCCCCTCCAGTCCCCTCCACCCCCTCCCTATCTCTGTCACCCCCTCCACCCCCTCCCTATCTCTGTCACCCCCTCCCTATCTCTGTCACCCCCTCCACCCCCTCCACCCCCTCCCTATCTCTGTCACCCCCTCCACCCCCTCCCTATCTCTGTCACCCCCTCCACCCCCTCCCTATCTCTGTCACCCCCTCCACCCCCTCCCTATCTCTGACACCCCCTCCACCCCCTCCCTATCTCTGTCACCCCCTCCACCCCCTCCCTATCTCTGACACCCCCTCCACCCCCTCCCTATCTCTGTCACCCCCTCCCTATCTCTGTCACCCCCTCCCTATCTCTGTCACCCCCTCCCTATCTCTGACACCCCCTCCCTATCTCTGTCACCCCCTCCACCCCCTCCCTATCTCTGTCACCCCCTCCCTATCTCTGTCACCCCCTCCAGTCCCCTCCACCCCCTCCCTATCTCTGTCACCCCCTCCACCCCCTCCCTATCTCTGTCACCCCCTCCCTATCTCTGTCACCCCCTCCAGTCCCCTCCACCCCCTCCCTATCTCTGTCACCCCCTCCAGTCCCCTCCACCCCCTCCCTATCTCTGTCACCCCCTCCAGTCCCCTCCACCCCCTCCCTATCTCTGTCACCCCCTCCACCCCCTCCCTATCTCTGTCACCCCCTCTAGCCCCCTACACCCCCTCCCTATCTCTGTCACCCCCTCCCTATCTCTGTAACACCCCTCCCTATCTCTGACACCCCCTCCCTATCTCTGTCACCCCCTCCCTATCTCTGTCACCCCCTCCAGTCCCCTCCACCCCCTCCCTATCTCTGACACCCCCTCCACCCCCTCCCTATCTCTGTCACCCCCTCCACCCCCTCCCTATCTCTGTAACACCCCTCCCTATCTCTGACACCCCCTCCCTATCTCTGTCACCCCCTCCCTATCTCTGTCACCCCCTCCAGTCCCCTCCACCCCCTCCCTATCTCTGTCACCCCCTCCACCCCCTCCCTATCTCTGTCACCCCCTCCAGTCCCCTCCACCCCCTCCCTATCTCTGACACCCCCTCCACCCCCTCCCTATCTCTGTCACCCCCTCTAGCCCCCTACACCCCCTCCCTATCTCTGTCACCCCCTCCCTATCTCTGTAACACCCCTCCCTATCTCTGACACCCCCTCCCTATCTCTGTCACCCCCTCCCTATCTCTGTCACCCCCTCCAGTCCCCTCCACCCCCTCCCTATCTCTGACACCCCCTACACCCCCTCCCTATCTCTGTCACCCCCTCCCTATCTCTGTCACCCCCTCCCTATCTCTGTAACACCCCTCCCCCTATCTCTGTAACACCCCTCCCTATCTCTGTAACACCCCTCCCTATCTCTGTCACCCCCTCTAGCCCCCTCCACCCCCTCCCTATCTCTGTCACCCCCTCCAGTCCCCTCCACCCCCTCCCTATCTCTGTCACCCCCTCCAGCCCCTACACCCCCTCCCTATCTCTGTAACACCCCTCCAGCCCCCTACACCCCCTCCCTATCCCTGTCACCCCCTCCAGCCCCCTACACCCCCTCCCTATCTCTGTCACCCCCTCCAGCCCCCTACACCCCCTCCCTATCTCTGTCACCCCCTCCAACCCCCTACACCCCCTCCCTATCTCTGTCACCCCTCCATTCCCTCCACCCCCTCCCTATCTCTGTCACCCCCTCCCACCCCTACACCCCCTCCCTATCTCTGTCACCCCCTCCAGCCCCCTCCACCCCCTCCACCCCCTCCCTATCTCTGTCACCCCCTCCACCCCCTCCCTATCTCTGTCACCCCCTCCAACCCCCTACACCCCCTCCCTATCTCTGTCATCCCCTCCACCCCCCTACACCCCCTCCCTATCTCTGTCACCCCCTCCACCCCCCCACACCCCCTCCCTATCTCTGTCATCCCCTCCACCCCCCTACACACCCTCCCTATCTCTGTCACCCCCTCTGGGCTCCAACACCTCCTCCCTATCTTATTCACCTTGTACATCCGCAATCCCCCTCCCTATCCCTGCAATCCTGCATTTCCCATGGCCAATCCACCCTAACCTCACATCTTTGGACTGGGGGTGGGGGGGGGGAAAACCGTAGCACCCGAAGGAAACCCACGCAGACACCATGGGGGTGCAGAATGTGCAAACTCCACGCAGACAGTTGTCCTGAGGCTGGAATCGAACCCAGCTCCCTGGCGCCGTGAGGCAGCTGTGCTAACCACTGGACCTGCCCAGTTCCAGATTGTTGCATAGGATTTATGGCTTTATTTTTGTGGAAGGTGACGCGCCAAATGACTAAAAGACCACATTCCACAGACTCTCTGTCAACTGATCCTGTGACATTGACAGAACCGTTCAGAGACTTGAGGCTGCTCGTCCTGTCCTGTTACTGATGGCCATCGGAGCGGGGCACTCGCTCATTGTCACTCCGCTGGGGGGGGTGGGGGTGGGATACAGGGATATCTGGCTGGCTGGATACGGAATTGGCTGGCCGAAAGATGACAGCGACTGGTAGTGGATGGAAAGAGTTCCGCCCTGGGGGTTGGTGCCCAGTGGTGTCCTGCAGGGATCTGTTCTGGGATCTCTGCTCTTTGCAGTTATTACGGATGAAGAATTGGCAGGATTGGTCAGTAAGTTTGACACAAACATCAGTATACGAGGTAGTGAGAGGTGTAGATAGACAGAGACCCTTCCCCAGGGCAGAAATGGCTGTCATGGAGGCACCATGATTTGAAGGTGACTGGAGGAAGGTATAGGGGTAGGTTCGTTACACAGAGAGTGGTCGGGGCATGGAATGCACTGTCAACAGTGGGAGTAGACTCGGATACATTAGGGACATTTAAGTGACTGCTGGACAGACACACATGGACGGCAGTAGATTGAGGGGCGTGCAGGTCAGGTTGATGTTAGATTAAGCTAAATGCTTGGCACAGCATTGTGGGCCGAAGGGCCTGTACTGTGTTGTACTGTTCTATGTTGTAAACTGCCTGGCCACATTTCCCAGCACTAGGCATCGCCTGTCTGAACCCTCCCTCCATGTGGCGAGAGGTGGGCTTTCTGCCTCTCCCACCATCAGGGCCTGCAAGTTCCAGACTCCCGAACACCCTCTGGGCGACACAGTCTACCCTCGCATCCCCTCGAAACCTCCTGCCCCTTCCCTTCAATCTGTACTCCCTGCACTTTGAAGGGGGAAAGGTTGCTTCCCATCTCCCCTCATCGATGCCCCTCGTCATTAATCCATCGCAATCACTTTCCCCCTGCTCTGCTCTGAGAGACACAAGCCCCAGCTTGTCACTCTGCATCGCTGCAGCTCTCCAGGTTTGACTTAGAAGAGGCTGGATACACTGGGCCGTCGGAGCTAAGGAGTGGCTTCAAAGAGGTTTATAAAATCATGAGGGGCATGGATAGGGTGAATAGACAAGGTCTTTTCCCTGGGGTCAGGGAGTACAGAACTAGAGGGGCATAGGTTTAGGGTGAGAGGGGAAAGAGAGGGGCAACTTTTTCACCCAGAGGGTGGTGCTTGTATGGAATGAGCTGCCAGAGGAAGTGGTGGGGGCTGGTACAATGACAGCATTTAAAAAGCAGCTGGATGGGGGCGTGAATAGGAAGGGTTTGGAGGGATATGGGCCAAGTGCTGGCAAATGGGACTCATTGGCTCATCCCTGGGATGAACATAGAACGATACAGCGCAGGACAGACCCTTTGGCCCTCGATGTTGCACCGACCTGTGAACTAATGTAAAAATATCTCAGCAAGAGGCAAGCACTTCCTTCGCTTCCCACAGAGTTCTAGGGTACACCTGATCAGGTCCTGGGATTGATTCACTTTTATGCGTTTCAAGACGTCCAGCACTTCCTCCTCTGTAACATGGCCGTTTTTCACGATGTCACCATCTATTTCCCTGCATTCTATATCTTCCAAGTCTTCCACAGTAAACAGAGATGCAAACTACTTGTTTAATATCTTCACCCATCTCCTGCGGCTCCACCCAAAGGCTGCCAGCTGAGATGCCAGAGGTTGTAGTGGAGACTGGTACAATTACAGCACTCAAAAGACATTCGGACCGGTAGATGGGGAGGCGAAAGTGCAGATGCTGGAGATCAATGTCGAGATTAGAGTGGTGCTGGAAAAGAATGGGCTGATGACGGGCTTTTGCCCGAAACATCGATTCTCCTGCTCCTCGGCTGCTGCCTGACCTGCTGTGCTTTTCCAGCACCACTCTCATCTAGCTAAGGTGGGGAGGACAGGTTTAGTGGAATATGGGCCGAACACAGGCATGAGGGACTAGCTTAGTTGGGCATCAGAGACGAGTTGGGTGGAAGGGCCTGTTCCGGTGCTGTGTACCTCTGTGACACGGGCCCACAGGTCAGCATCCTGGTCAATCTCCCTCTGTCCCCACCTCCAGTCCTGTCGCACCTCTCCGAAAATAACGGACCCCAGAACTGCGCCCCGCTCTCTCGATGTGGCCCAGCTGACGTTTTACGCGGGTTTCCAGCGTTCCAACCCCCTCCCACAAGTCCCAGCCTTCCGCCTTTTCAATTCACCGGACAGCACTTCCCTGGCCCAGTCACCAGCTTAAAAAGTAAGGGATCGCTCTGTTAAGGAGCAAGATCAGGCGAGTTTTTATCTGGCTGACATGATTCTTTGGGATCTCTCTCATTGTGAGAGTGGTGGCATTCTTGCTGAAAGATTATCGGAGGGGGGATTATCTGTCGGGGGCTGGTCACTGGCACAATGGCCTCCTACTGTCCTGTAAAATTCTACAATTGTAGTTGGACGTAATTGTGATCTTATTGCGTGGTGGGGTAGGCTCGATGGACCGAACAGCCTACCCCTGCTCTAGTTTGACCCGGTGAATCAAGCCCAGTTTCTTAGGAGATGTAATCTCTCATGCTTCTGAGGTTGGGCATTCTTGTGTCTGTGTCCTGATGCGCGATTAGAAGTTTGTCGCTCCCCCTCTTCCATTTCATGCTATCGATTTTCATGATCTCGCCCCTCAGGTGACTGTGTGGAGTTTGTGCACTCTCCCGGTGTCTGTGTGGGTTTCTTCCGGGTGCTCCAGTTTCCTCACACACTCTTAAAGCATGCAGATTAGGGTGGATTGGCCATGCTAAATTACCCATAGTGCCCAGGGATGTGCAGATTAGGGTGGATTGGCCATGCTAAATTACCCATAGTGCCCAGGGATGTGCAGATTAGGGTGGATTGGCCATGCTAAATTACCCATAGTGCCCAGGGATGTGCAGATTAGGGTGGATTGGCCATGCTAAATTACCCATAGTGCCCAGGGATGTGCAGATTAGGGTGGATTGGCCATGCTAAATTACCCTTAGTGCCCAGGGATGTGCAGATTAGGGTGGATTGGCCATGCTAAATTACCCATAGTGCCCAGGGATGTGCAGATTAGGGTGGATTGGCCATGCTAAATTACCCATAGTGCCCAGGGATGTGCAGATTAGGGTGGATTGGCCATGCTAAATTACCCATAGTGCCCAGGGATGTGCAGATTAGGGTGGATTGGCCATGCTAAATTACCCATAGTGCCCAGGGATGTGCAGATTAGGGTGGATTGGCCATGCTAAATTACCCATAGTGCCCAGGGATGTGCAGATTAGGGTGGATTGGCCATGCTAAATTGTCCCATAGTGCCCAGGGATGTGCAGGTTAGGGTGGATTGGACATGCTAAATTACCCATAGTGCCCAGGGATGTGCAGATTAGGGGGATTGGCCATGCTAAATTACCCATAGTGCCCAGGGATGTGCAGATTAGGGTGGATTGGCCATGCTAAATTGTCCCATAGTGCCCAGGGGTGTGCAGGTTAGGGTGGATTGGCCATGCTAAATAATCCTGTAGTGCCCAGGGATGTGCAGGTTAGGGTGGATTGGCCATGCTAAATTATCCCGTAGTACCCAGGGATGTGCAGGTTAGGGTGGATTGGCCATGCTAAATTACCCATAGTGCCCAGGGATGTACAGGCTTGGTGGTAAATAAACAACTGAAAGACTAGTTAGTAAATTTGCAGGTGACACCAAAATTGGAGATGTCGTGGACAGCGAAGAGGGTTACCTCAGATTACAACAGGATCTGGACCAGATGGGCCAATGGGCTGAGGGGTGGCAGATGGAGTTTAATTTAGATAAATGTGAGATGCTGCATTTTGGGAAAGCAAATTTTAGCAGGACTTATACACTTAATGGGAAGGTCCTGGGGAGTGTTGCTGAACAAAGAGACCTTGGAGTGCAGGCTCATAGCTCCTTGAAAGTGGAGTCGCAGGTAGATAGGATAGTGAAGAAGGTGTTTGGTATGCTTTCCTTTATTGGTCAGAGTATTGAGTACAGGAGTTGGAAGGTCATGTTGCGGCTGTACAGGACATTGGTTAGGCCACTGTTGGAATATTGCGTGCAATTCTGGTCTCCTTCCTATCGGAAAGATGTTGTGAAATTTGAAAGGGTTCAGAAAAGATTTACAAGGATGTTGCCAGGGTTTGAGCTACAGGGAGAGGCTGAACAGGCTGGGGCTGTTTTCCCTGGAGCGTCGGAGGCTGAGGGGTGACCTTATAGAGGTTTATAAAATCATGAGGGGCATGGATACGATAAATAGGCAAAGTCTTATCCCTGGAGTGGGGGAATCCAGAACAAGAGGGGCATAGGTTTAGGGTGAGAGGGGAAAGATATAAAAGAGACCTAAGGGGCAACTTTTTCACATAGAAGGTGGTACGTTATGGAATGAGCTGCCAGAGGAAGTGGTGGAGGCTGGTACAATGACAGCATTTAAAAGGCATCTGGATGGGGACATGGATAGGAAGGGTTTGGAGGGATATGGGCTGGGTGCTGGCAGGTGGGACTAGATTGAGTTGGGATATCTGGGTCGGCATGGACGGGTTGGGCCGAAGCGTCTATTTCTGTGCTGGACATCTCTAGGACCCTCGGAACTGCGGAGGCTGGAAATCACAAACAGAAACACAAGTTGGTCAAAAAGCTCGACAGGTCTGGCAGCATCTGTGAAAAGAAGTCCCAGTTCGTGATTCGGGTCCGGTGACCCTTCCCCGGAAGTGATGGTAGCTGGGAAAATTACTTTTATGCAGGACAGTTTAAGGAGTTACCCAGAGGTGGAGGGAGAGCCGAAAGAGAGAGAAACACATTTGGACAGGCAAAAGAGTAGTTAACAATCAGGCTATGAGGTCGGATAGCCGCTGATGGGGACTGTTTGGGGCTAACAATGGGTTGTGAGTAAGAGCAGACCATGTGATAACAAGGCTTGGGAAGTGGGGATTGGAATGGGGGAACACCGAAGAAGCTCAACCCCGAACATTATTGAGTCCCGAAGGCAGTAGGACGGTAAAGACGGTACCGTGGAAAACACGGTACTGTCCTTCCAGCATGAACTGAGCATCATTGGAGCACTGCAGCAAGCCTAACACAGATGTTGGCCTGGGACCAGGGTGGGGTGCAGCTTAGGGTGGATTGGCTGTGCTAACTTGTCCCAAAGTGCCCAGGGATGTGTAGGTTAGGGTGGATTGGCCATGCTAACTTGTCCCAAAGTGCCCAGGGATGTGTAGGTTAGGGTGGATTGGCCATGCTAACTTGTCCCAAAGTGCCCAGGGATGTGTAGGTTAGGGTGGATTGGCCATGCTAAATTGTCCCATAGTGCCCAGGGATGTGCAGGTTAGGGTGGATTGGCCATGCTAACTTGTCCCAAAGTGCCCAGGGATGTGCAGGTTAGGGTGGATTGGCCATGCTAAATTGTCCCATAGTGCCCAGGGATGTGTAGGTTAGGGTGGATTGGCCATGCTAAATTGTCCCATAGTGCCCAGGGATGTGCAGGTTAGGGTGGATTGGCCATGCTAACTTGTCCCAAAGTGC